>NW_021299705.1:0-1698 GCF_002162155.2 Triticum dicoccoides
TCCTCGAAGTTGACGGTGCGGTCAGGAGTCTTGAAGCACTTTCGAAGCTGAGAGACATGGAACACATCATGAACATTTGCAAAGTTTGAAGGAAGCTCAAGTTGATAGGCGAGGTCGCCTCTCTTGCTGACAATCTTGAAAGGTCCGACGTATCTAGGGGCAAGCTTCCCTTTGATACCGAAGCGACGAGTACCTTTCATAGGAGAGACGCGGAGGTAAACATGATCTCCGATCTCGAAAGCCAATTCACGGTGCTTACTATCATAGTAGCACTTCTGGCGGGATTGAGCTGCTTTGAGGTTATCACGAATGACTTTGCACATTTCTTCTGCTTCTGTGATTAAGTCATTACCCAGCAGCTGACGTTCACCGGTTTCAGACCAGTTGAGAGGGGTATGGCACTTCCTGCCATATAGAATTTCAAAAGGGGCTTTGCCCGAACTTGCTTGAAAGCTGTTGTTGTATGAGAATTCAGCATAAGGAAGACAGTCCTCCCACTTCATGCCGAAAGAAATCACACAAGCCCTGAGCATGTCTTCGAGAATCTGATTGACACGCTCGACTTGACCGCTCATTTGGTGCCCATGGCCTTCTGAAAAGAATCCCAAAACTTGGAGGTAAAGATGCTGCCACGGTCTGAAGATATTACTTGAGGAATACCGTGCAGAGAGACAATGCGAGAGGTATAGAGTTCCGCCAATTGAGCTGCAGTGATCGACTCTTTGATAGGCAGAAAGTGAGCCACTTTGGTGAGCTTGTCGATGACGACGAATATAGCATCATTTCCACGCTTGGACTTTGGAAACCCAGTCACGAAGTCCATTTCAATGTGGTCAAACTTCCATTCTGGAATGGCAAGAGGTTGGAGGAGACCTGCTGGCCTTTGGTGTTCTGCCTTCACTCTTCTGCAGACATCACACTCGTTCACGAATTGAGCGATCTCGCGCTTCATTCGAGTCCACCAATAAGTTTGCTTGAGATCCTGATACATCTTCGTACTACCAGGGTGGATGGAGAGGAGAGAGTTGTGAGCCTCGTTCATGATCACCTTACGAAGTTCACCTTTGGGCACAACAATTCGATCCTCGAAGAAGAGAGTGTCCTTGTCATCAAGTCGGTAGCACTTGTACTTGGACTGACTCTTTGCAATACCAATCTTCACCTTCTTCACCATAGCATCAAGAAGTTGGGCTTGGCGAATCTGGTCTTCTAAGGTAGGAGAGACTTGAAGGTTGGCGAGGAAACCTTGAGGAACAACTTGTAGATTAAGCTTGCGGAAAGCTTCACAAAGCTCGGGTTGATAAGGCTTGAGAATCAGACTGTTGCAATATGCTTTTCTGCTCAAAGCGTCAGCAATCACATTAGCCTTGCCTGGAGTATACTCGATACTCGGATTGTACTCTTGAATCATTTCGACCCATCGAGTCTGCCTGAGGTTGAGATTAGGCTGAGTGAAGATGTACTTGAGACTCTTGTGATCAGTGAAAATGTCCACTTTCCTTCCCAATAGAAGATGTCTCCAAGTCAACAAAGCGTGCACAACTGCCGCCAACTCGAGATCATGAGTGGGGTAGTTCTTCTCATTAGGTTTCAACTGGCGAGAGGTATAAGCAACAACTTTCTTCTCTTGCATCAGTACAGCACCGAGACCTTGGAGAGAGGCATCACAAAAGACCTCGTACGGCTTGGTTTCATCAG
>NW_021299706.1:0-902 GCF_002162155.2 Triticum dicoccoides
GGGCCTGCCCGAAAGATCACTTTCCTCTCCCTCGCATAGATCAAATTGTTGACTCGACCGCGGGATGCGAGAGGTTGTCTTTTTTAGATGCTTACTCCGGGTACCACCAGATCCGTCTGTACGGGCCCGATGAGGTAAAAACAGCTTTCATCACTCCATTCGGGTGCTTCTGCTATATCACCATGCCATTCGGCCTCAAGAATGCCGGAGCCACATTTATGCGAATGATTCAGAAGTGTCTACTCACCCAAATCAGTCGGAATGTGGAAGCTTATATGGATGATATTGTTGTCAAGTCACGAAAAGGTTCCGACCTGCTCGCTGACCTCGCCGAAACATTTGCCAACCTCAGAAGGTATGATATCAAGCTCAATCCATCAAAGTGCACATTTCGAGTTCCTGGTGGCAAGTTACTCGGTTTTCTCGTTTCCGAACGGGGAATCGACGCTAACCCAGAGAAGATTGGCACTATCCTCTGAATGAAACGCCCTGTGCGAGTGCACGATGTCCAGAAGCTTACTGGATGCTTGGCCGCATTAAGTCGATTCATCTCACGACTCGGTGAAAAGGCACTGCCTCTTTACCGACTGATGAAGAAGGCTGACAAGTTCGAGTGGACTCCAGAAGCTGATGCAGCGTTTGCCGAGCTAAAAGCTCTGCTCTCCACCCAGCCGGTGCTTGCTGCTCCAATCAGCAAAGAGCCTCTGTTGCTCTACATCGCAGCCACAGGACAAGTCGTCAGTACTGTGCTAACGGTCGAGCGGGAAGAAGAAGGAAAAGCTCTCAAAGTTCAGCGCCCAGTGTATTATTTGTCTGAAGTCTTGACTCCATCCAAGCAGAGATATCCTCATTATCAGAAGCTTGTGTATGGAATATACATGACCACAAAGAAGGTTGCTCAT
>NW_021299707.1:0-2032 GCF_002162155.2 Triticum dicoccoides
GGGGGGGGGGTGTTGATTTAGGCATATGCACAAAGCTGCAGCAAATATCTACGAACTGCAGCAAAGAAATAATTGCGAGAAATCATTTTTTAGGCATATGCACAAAACTGTAGCAAATATCTACGAACTGCAGCAAAGAAATAATTGAGAGAAATTATTATTTTTAGGCATATGCACAAGGCTGCAGCAAATATCTACGAACTGCATGCAGCAAAGAAAGTCTGTTTCCACTTTCAATTGTCAAACAGAAAGCACATGCATTGATTCAACACACACTTACTTTGTCAGACAGAGAATTCGCCTGCACTGCATGCAGCGTCAAACTGTCAGCTAGGCGCCGGTCTTGGGGCAGTTGAGGCGAACGGCTCTATGACCATAAGCTGCTGATGACACCCACGTTGAACTAGCAGTAGCAAGTACTGGTAGCAGCTTGTACTACATGAGCACCCTACAGCAAAGTAGCACAGACAGTTGAGTGGCGCACACTGCGTGAGTGGAAACAAGAACTCAGCTCTGCACCGAGCTAGCTCTTGTACATTAGAAACCTAATCCATTTTTCTTTTTTAATTTTCGAAGGTAAACTCGTAGTTGGGATCCACTGTAGTCTGTAGGGGTAAGAATACCAATGTCTCTAAAACCATATATACTGGCAACTGTACGTACATCAGCAGTAGTTCACACCCGGGTCCTGGTTCACACAACTCTGCTCTTACCTATCCTCCATATATGCATGCTTGGCCGGCCACATTTCGCTCACGCAGTTGAAGTAGCAACCAGGGCAACCAGGCAACCAGTAGGTTCTGTGCACTCCTCAGCCCCAAGTCTGCCATGGCTCGGCTCTACCACCTGACCCTCCTCTCCGTCTTCTTCCTCCTGACCCTCACCGGCCTCGAGACTGCCGATCCCTCCAGAGAGAAGAAGGTGACCATGACCGTCCAGTTTCCGCCTGCCGACTCGCCGCCGGGGGAGAAGATCACGATCTCAACGCACTACATCGACGAGGACGGGGTGGGCGACAGCCACGTCCATCTCGACTGCGACGACCATGAGCCGTATGCCTCTCTCTCCCTCCCTCCTCTCTCTCTCTCTCTCTCTCTCTCTCTCTCTCTCTCTCTCTCCCTCTCTCTCTCTCTAACCGACTCCGACTCCGACGAGCCGTGTGATTTTTAGCTTGATTTGATTTCTAGCTAATCTTGCGGTTGATCTGCAGCCAGCTTGGTTCCGCAGTAAAACACCTTGTCAGGAGCCTGGAGAAGATACGAGATGAGGAGGCGTCTCTATCCGAGGTAACGTACATTTTGGCCTCCTATCTATCCGTCGATTCATATCTCAGAACGCAATGCAAACTGCTGACATTTGCCTCATTGTTTCTGAGCTGCAGGCCTACGACATGCCCAGTCAGTGGATGCAGGTCCTCTTTCATTTGGTCTCAGGGAAAATCAGGCGCGATTTACTTTATTATCGTAGTATTATGTCTGCAAGGAGCTCCTTCGCTCGTGCCAACAATCACTCGGTGTTGGCAGCTCTATCCACCTCGCACTACTAGACCCAGGCTGAAGAAATCTTCCGCGTTCAGTCTGTTGAGTGCCCATTCCGGGAGCGTATCAGTTATCAGGGGTCGTTATTTAGGTTGTAGTGATGTGGTAGCCTGCACTGTGCAGGGTGCTGGAGTACATCTGCCTTCAGTTATCTCTGTATTATTTGGATTCTGTAGCTTAACATATCTACCGTGTTCGAGAAAGAAAATATGTTCTTGTTCTTCTTTTTCTTTGCGGGAAACGTGTTCTTCTATTCAATTTTCGGATGTTTATTGTGCTGTACAAACTGATTAATATATAAAAAAAGACCACACTCATGGGTAAGGATCGTTACAATACACCCGCAAGCTATGGCATCGTAGCCGACTTGGCTACCAACAAGACCCGTCATCACCAAAAAGTGAAACACCGTCAAGCAGTGTCACTGTCATCGTTTCTCCCTGAGCGAACGACTCCAACTCCACCACAAACGACCGACAAAAAGCCCTCAGAAC
>NW_021299708.1:0-4490 GCF_002162155.2 Triticum dicoccoides
CTGGAACACCGACTAAAGAACCCATGCGAGAAAGAAGATTGCGGAGGAGAAGAAGAGGAAGATGGAGGAGGAGCAGAGGAAGCGGGACTATGAACGCCTTCAAGGCCTAGAAGCAAGTCAAGCGGAATTGGCAGTCAAATTCCAGCGGCAGCAGGAGCAGATCGACTCACTTACCCAGCAAAGGGGGTCTCAGTAGCTGCAACAGCTAGCGGATGATCCAACATTGGATAGCACCGCCCCATCCATGCCGAGAAGCAGCATGGGTTCCGCCCCGGACGACGTAATGCTGGATAGATACCCCGTGGATGACATCACGGAGAACACTAACTGAGAGCTACACGTCAAAATGAAGAACATATCCATGAAGGTGGCGGACTCCGTTGCTTTTACAAATCCCCCCGAGGCAACCTTCCATTGCAACCCGATTCCAGCGGGCTATGCTCGTGTCTTGGTTGATGAGGTGGTGGACCCATATTCGGAGCTACAGCTTGACATTCCTGGAGGTGACGACGAGCACTTTCTCGGAGAGACCAAACATCGTATCATCCTATGAAAAAAGGATTGCATCATCTTTCAAAGGCCACCGACACCGCCTCAGCCGACTCCTCGTCGAAGTCCGCCACCGAGTCAGTAGACTCCCGCTCCTGCAAGTCCACCAAGTCCGGCAAAGTGTCAGGCCACTCCTCCTCCAAGTCCGACAAAGTGTCAGGCCACTCCTCCTCCTCCAAGTCCGCCACAGCGTCAGACGTCCACTCCTCCAAGTCCGGCACAACCTCAGGCCACTCCTTCTCCAAGTCCGGCACAGCTTCAGGCCACTCCTCCTCGTCCAACTCAGCCCCGTCAGTCGTCTCCGCCGCCTCAGCAATCGCAGAAGAGACACCCTGCAGCTATGGTGCGTAGCGGTACGAGTCGAGGTAGTACAGGAAGTACAGGCGGAGGCAAGCGATATAAATATGGTCCAAGCCTGACGCCTCTTCCGCAGAGGCCTTATGACAAGTCCGAGGAGGAAAATACAGCCATATCGAAGGCCGAGGTGGAAGCCCATTTTGCACCGAAACCGCCACCGCAGCCAAGGGAGAAAGTGCCTGAGGAAACGATTGACCACTTCATTCGTATGGCTCAACCACCAGCTCCCAAGCACGTTGACAAAGACTATGAGTGCCACATCAGGAAGTTAAATCGAGCACGTCTACGTAAGGAGGCGAGCTCGGGATCAAGCAAACAACAAGAAGCTGTCAAAAAATGCGGGAAAACCATTCCCCAGCTGGGAGAACAGGCGGCGCAATCGATCCCTCACTTGTTGTGCCAACAACACGTGACAGTACGCGCGCCCAATATTATTGTGGGCAAACAGTTTACGTTCCCGAGGTGGGCAATGTGGTAATAATCAAGGACCATATAATGCAGGCTGAAGTTCTCAACATCACTGTTGGACAACTCCTCGAGATCGAGCCCATGCCTGTGCTTACAGAGGATGAAATAAAACGGAAATATGTCCGGGGCCAACCTTTGGTCGAGCTAGACAAGGTCAAGAACCTCCCAACGAGAATGTATGAATTGCATCAATGGTACATGAACATTATCAAGATTTCCAATCGAGAGTCCCTCATGGTGAATATTAAGGAGGAGCATTACTTCCATGAGGAAGCTCTGTCCGTTGAGTATTCTGAACTGTTTCAGTTATACAATCAAGACGCACTCGACAAATCTATCGTCAGTTGCTATTGTCTGTAAGTGATTTCTTTCTGTAATTTAAGTCTCAAGCTAGCTGTAGCGATCCTTTTGATCAATCATTACCTGTAATTATCCTCACTATATTCTTTTCTGTGGTATTATGCAGGATGAAGATGTATGAAATGAGTAAAGGTGGACGCTTTGGCATTGGGTTCATTGACCCAAACACCGTTAATGAATACACATGGCTAATAAATCCACATCATGAAAAGGCCGTGGAGGACAACATGCTAGAGTTCTTGAAGCGCCTCAAATACAATGAAGATATACTACTTCCTTACAACTTCTAGTGAGTCACACTGTCTTGTACTACAAATTCTCTGTTTTTGCCTACTAGCTAGCTACATGTTTTTTCTTACATATGCCTGCTTAATTAAGACATGCAAACGTGTGTGCATGCAGATTTCACTGGATCTTGTGTATCATTAAAGTTGACGCCGGAATAGTTGAAATACTGGACTCACTACTCAAAGCAAATACTGACTATAACATCTTGTTTGGGATAGTCAACAGGTAATTTCAATCATTATTAACTATATATCTCGGCCTATTTAGTTCGTATTTCATGATATGAACTATTTAATAACCCCTTTATTCATTTTCTTTGTCGACGGGCAGGGCTTGAGCAAGGTTCATCAGCGTCACGGAAGGCGAATGGAAAAAAAGCTTAAATGGTTTCGACCCAAGATAAGTAATTAAGTAGTACTAGCTAGCTAGCTAGCTGCCATCTCTTTAATTATCATGCTTGATTAATTATTATCTAATCAAATTTCATTCTCATAAAGGCCCTAAAGCGGGCGCAGGGGACTGATCTGTGTGCATTCTGCGTTTGCGAGAACATTCGCATGATGGCGTCCGAAAGGAGCAGATCTCAAAGACAGGAATGGGTACGCTTGTCAGAATACTATTCACAATTTTTAAACCATTATCGATATCTAGTCACACAATTAATACACATGCATATTGATCTCCTTCTTAACAGTTCAAAGAGGTGCGGGAGAAGCTCCTAGAAACGGAGCGCGTAGAAGCACTTCAAGAGGAAATAGCGGGATTTTTGCTCGATCAGGTCATAAATCCGAAGGGAGAATACTATTACCCGCTACCATGAACCACTTCCGATTGTCATCGTGCTCCGAAGGCGGAATTAATTAATATGGTGGTTTGTGAGACATTGATGATATATATATGCATGATTGGTTCTACTAGAAATTCTATATATATATATATATATATGCATAACGTGTACAATGTGTAGTATCGTAAAATACCAGCAAACGAAAAAGAATTAAAATGGAAACACAAAATTAAATGAAAAAGAAATCATAAAACTAAAAATCCCCCAAACCTTATAGTACTGGTTGGTCTTACCAACCGGTACTAAAGGGCTCCAGGCCTCCGGAGCTGGCTCGTGCCACGTGGTTGCCCTTTAGCACCGGTTCATGCTGAACCGGTACTAAAGGGGGGGGGGCCTTTAGTGCCCACACTTTAGTGCCGGTTATGGAACCGGCACTAAAGGGCCTTACGAACCGCTGCTATTGCCCGGTTCTGCACTAGTGACAACCATCCGGCCGACCAACTCCGACGAAGAAGAAGGCCACCACCACCAAGCCTAGGGCCGGCGCCCCAGACATCCTCGTGTTGCAGATCAAGTCCAAGAGCAGTGCTCCACTGACGGCGATTGAGATCGGTACGACAACGAATTAGCCCCACATGAGTCAAGGCCAGATCCGCCGCTGCTGGTGCCGTCCTCCCCCGCCGTCACCGCACCACTTCCATGTCGCCGTCGATCTGCGCCACCGCCGCCGATCTGGCCGGAGAGGAGCGCCGCCACCCAACCAGATCGAGATCCGAGGAGAAACCGCCGCCGACGCCAAGCTACAAGGGCTTTGCCCTGTGACGCCCCGGGCGGCGGCGGCGGAGGGGAGCGGAGGAGGGGCGATGCTGTAGGAGGAGGGCGGGGGCTCCCCGGTGCAGGGCGGCGCCGCCGCACGGGGAAGGGACGGGAGGATGTATGAAATGACTAGTCTTTAAAAATGGGGGAGAATTTCACTTCCCCGGCCTCTGCTTAAAAAAATTCAACGGAGATAGTGGTGTAGAAACATGGTCGTCGTTGACTCCGGGATTGTGGTGGTTGTTCACATGTCATTGGTGGGGCTCGTGGTGCATAGTCGTGGGGATGGTATGCAACACCACACGTGTTGCAAAACATCCTCCGCAACACAGGCCACGTTGCAAAGCTCGTGCGTGTAATGAGGGCCACGTTGCGAAGCTGATACAAATTGCTGGAAAATTGGGCCTCGAGAGTTCTTAGGTCCAAAACTAGCAAAAGAGCCCGTGTGTTGCAACGGGAGAAAAAATAACACACTCTGAACCCAATAATCACAATATGTTCATGCCCTTTATATATTTTAGCGAGGCATCATTTTTGTGTTGCCGCTTATCCTCCTTCTCACCTTCAGTGGCCTCAGTGTTCACACAAACCAAAGTGTGTTTGAATGTTGTTTTTCCCCTGCCAGTTTGTTCAGAGGTGCTCATGTGTGGTTATCGATGTTTTCTTTCGTCTCTTTATGATTTTAGTGGTTGTTTATTTGCAATCCAGATCGTCGCGGTATGAAAGAAAAACGGACGTGCCCTATAGGTTACAAGTTTGCTTTTAAAATATTTAATAGGTAAAAATATCATCATATTCAAATTCTACATATTTTTCTATTAAAATTTCATATATAACATGTTAAAATCAGAGTTACGGTTTAATA
>NW_021299709.1:0-678 GCF_002162155.2 Triticum dicoccoides
CCCCGGCACGCGGAGAGGAGTGGAGGATGGGTAACACCTACGCCCCTCAGGAAGGAAAGGCGACGCCCGCAGGCGACACCGCGTCGGCGCCGAAAGAACCGGCAGGGATTTCTCCCGCATCCCAACCACCACTATCCGTCCGATCCGGAGCCAACCAGCCAGCCAACCACCAACCAGCATACGCCACCACGGTCTTGAAGTCATCCATGCCGCCTCATTGAGACCGCCATCACGAGGCCTAGAGGATGGAGAGAGGAGCGCCAGAAATCGGGAGGGGGAGCACCGGAGCCGCGCCGGAGGGAACCACCTCCACCACCATTGTGCGGGAGGCCTGTGCCTCCAGCACCGTCGCGGGTGCCGACCGGACGTGGCCGCAGTGGCACACCAGGCCACCCCAGGCCCGGCCAGGCCCATCTCGGGCCCGCAAAGCCGCTGCCGCCCCGCTGTAGCAAGCCGGCGACGGTGCCGCCCCCACTCAGCCTTCCTACGCCGAACTGCACCTCCAGGGGGCTCCGCCGTCGATGAGAAGCCGCCGGCCCGCCGCGGCCCAGATGGGCCCGAAGGGGCCCAGATCTGGGCCGAGCAGGCGCCGCCACCCCCCCACCACCGCGAGCTCCGCCGCCAACGGCAGCGCCGCCGCGCAGCCAGCCTCCCACGCCTGCGCCAGGTTGCCCCGCC
>NW_021299710.1:0-951 GCF_002162155.2 Triticum dicoccoides
AAATAGGACATATGGGGTACTTGTGACTAATGCATGGGCCGGGGTATCTTAGTAGTTAATTAAGTAGGATCAAGTGCCCCGGCGTACTTGTGACTAATGCATGGCTTTTAGGGTGCCTCGGTGTCGATAAAAACCGAAATGATGAAAAGTTAGGCTTTTAGGGTGCCTTGGCGTCGAAAAACCCTCAATGATAAAAGCTTAGATTTTAGGATGCCTCGGTGTCGACAAACCCTAAATGATGAGACCATGATCTTGTTCCTTGACAATAACCAACTTTTTGACCAAACTTTGTTTCTATTTAGAGAGAAACATGGCCCACAACGATGAGGCCGGGGGTTCGGGCGGCAAGGCATTCTGGGAGCTGCCCCAGGAGATGGAGGAACAACCTCACTTGTATGAGGCCGCCGCCTTCCCCACCGATCCTGAGACCACGGATGGTGCCGCCGAGGATGACCACACTAATGCCACCACTGATGGTGCCGCCGAGGATGCCACCACTGATGATGGCGGCGCACGCATAGATAGCAGCCAGCCGAAGAGGCAACGGAAGGACCGGCGCCCGATCGTGCTCCGCACCCTCAAGGAGGAAGTTACTGAAGTGGACTCCAACGGGAATCCAACGGCGCCCGAACGAATAGTCAAGGGGTACTCGCTTCAGCTCGGGTGCATTGTCCGGAGCACCGTCTCGATCAACACCGAGAACCTGAGGCATCCTGACCGGGGGAATTTGCGCCACCTCCTCTTCACGAAGCTGCACGAACGATACAAGTTCCCCGCTGAATTCGAAAACACAAGCCTCAAAGGGAATAAAGTGAACAATGCTGCCCTCACGAAGATGAGCAAGGCCCTGTCTACTTGGAAAAGCAATGTGAAGAGAATGATCGAGAAAGGTGAGAGTTATGAGAAGATCAAGGAGAAAAATCCTTCGATCACCGAAGATGACTACAACGA
>NW_021299711.1:0-2004 GCF_002162155.2 Triticum dicoccoides
GATGAATATACTCGTATGGCTTATTGTGCTTGCGACACAGCAGTTCGCCTATGATGAGTAGATAAGGAGATCATGGTAAGAGTTTGCAACAGCAAATAGAGGACAACATAAACAAACAGAAGTCCTATTGAATCAGGGGCGTCACACATGTACTCGCAGGGGCGCTGGACTCACCAGCTCAAAGGAATCGATCATGATTTTTTTGAAAAGATTAACATTTTTCGTGCCTATGAACTAAGCCTAGCTTTCCTATGAGGCAAGCAACCAGAAACTCTAGCCGCGCCAAGAGAGCCAATCCTTCAGGCATCGTCTATCGGCGGCCCCGCTCCATCGTCGATCACTTGGTCGTTGGTGGTGAGGGGGGTCACCGAACCCGCCCCCCCTCTAACCATCCAACCATAGGTTGGTTCACGCTTTATTTGGACACTTGATAATTTGCCCCTCTTTACATTGGGTTAGATGATTTTCCATGCTTTTCCTTTTCCTATAGATAATATGCCCCTTTTAGTTACTTTAATGATTTTCATATTTTTATCCCTATTTTCACCATGTGAAATTACTCCACTGCCTCTATGCTAAATACAAAACTCTATCATAATCTCCTTCCCCGTGGTTTACTGTATTTCTGGCAAACTGGAGCACTTCAAAGAGGACGGCCCTGCATTAGAGCATCTACAGCCGGATCCTACATATCCGCCCAAACATCCGAGCGGGCTGCCTGGCCACTACCCGGGCGCAAAACTGTCATCCAACCGAACATGTCAAATACGGCTCAAATGCCTAGACTGGACGACAACCTCCATATCCAGTCCATATCCTGGGAGAATATGGGAATGCGTCTGCCACGTCGTATCCTGCCCACCCACCGGGGCGCACCCGATCCCACATATACTCAACCTGCCTGAACTCTGGACGAAACGCTAGCTGCATTCCACTCCACTCCATTCCACCCCACCCTCTCTACTTCCCCTCCACCCCAAACTCCCTTCGGGTGATCTCCGGCATGGCGGACGGCGAATCCGAATCCAATGCATCTTGATCCGTTAACTGGAAACTCGTCCCACGCGGCCTCTAGGAGGAGATGGTTGTTCGCATTATGCTTCGCCGATCTCGGGAAGACTCTGCCCAACATCGCTCGGACTCCATCTAGCAGGAATCCATTGCGTCCACCCAAATGGCGCATGGATCCGGTGCAAGGCGCGTCGCCACAAGCCTCCCTGGAGGTGGTGCGATCCGTCTGGTGGTCGAACGATGTGGCCGCACTTCCTCTCCACCCAACCATAAAAGAAAAAAAATTGTTATGAGGGGTCTTAAACCCTCACCTCAATCTCAAAAATGGAATTGAAAAGCTCCAATTGAGGAGCACAACCAGCTGTTGGACATGGACACTACCGAAACAATAATGACGGTCACGGGCGAAAATTTAGAATAGTTTTACGTTACATGTAATTGCATGAATTTGATGATTTGCAAATGGGGTATCCGATTGTGGAAACAATTTTTGTGTGTTAATCAATCACTCTTCGCGGACACATTCGAACATGTCTGTGGACCTTTAGAGAAGGATTTTGATACTTGTGGTTGTAGATGCTCTTATATTAAGATAAGTGGGAATAAATTTGATGAAACAATAAAGATTATACCAGTTACATAAAGTACAAATTAGCACCAAAGATAAATTTACAACCGTGCCATTGTGGCAAAGAACCACACTCTGGAGTCTGGACATATAACGCCGGAGATAACCACGTGGTGGACTGTTAGCCTTGATTCCATCGACCAGTTCATCCTCTTCCTCTCCCCACTGTACTCGAGAAAGCACCTGGTGGAGGCGGCTCACGCTAGGCTCCATCTTCGCGGCGGATCACGATGTAGCTTGACGGGGGAGTGGCTCCCACTGCAGCTCGGAGGCACTGCGGCTCCAACTGCATATTGGCGGCCCGGCAGCTTGGAGGCGCAGCGCCACAGCGGCTCCATCTTCATCTCGGCAGCCTGGCAGCTTCC
>NW_021299712.1:0-1421 GCF_002162155.2 Triticum dicoccoides
ATTTCCCGGTAAGAGAGGCTACTAAAGATAAACAACTAGATAGTCAGATCCCACACATACCAAGCATTTCAGTCATACACACAATATGCTCGATATGTGCAAATACAACGTAGCATCACAACATGACTCTACGACACAAGTACTTTATTTAAGGCTCAGGGAGCCATTCATAACATACACGAAGGTACGGGTCTCACGACCCAACATACAAGTCATACAGTCATACAAACCAGCAGCGGAAGTAACTTGTCTGAGTACAGACAACTAGTAAAATAAAGGAGGCTTGGAAAGCCTAACTATACTACGTGGTCCTTCACAAGCTCAGGGTCACCACCTGGGTCTTTAGCCTACTCGTTGATGTCAACGTCTACGTAGAACCCATCAGAAGGGGTTGCAGCGTCTTCTGTAAAAATGTAAATTATAGCAACATGAGTACAAAGGTACTCAGCAAGACTTACATCAGATCCTACATACATGCATATTATCAAGAAGGGTTGGTGGAGTTATTGCAGCAAGCCAGCTTTGACTCTTGGCTAGACTATCCTACGATACTCCAACTTGAAATGGTTTTGCGCACACGAGTCCACTACTCACCAATTCAATACACTAACGAGGATCCACCTCCGTCTTCCTACGGAAGAGCCATCCTCGGCACTCACACTTATCTTGAGGCTTTTAACAGTTTCCATTTACTTGTCTATGAACTGTATAGGCAACCAAGTAGTCCTTTACCGCGGACGCGGCTATTCGAATAGATCATGTTAACCCTGCAGGGGTGTACTTCTTCATACACGCTCTCACCACTTACCGTCGTTTACACGACATGTACTCGGCAACCTTCAAGCGGAAGCCCAACGTGGGTGTCGGCCACGACCTACCTAACCACCTAAGCCTCCAGTCCAGGTTTATCGCCTATCCAGGTTCCATCCGCAGGGAGTCCGGCCGAGGTTTCCCATACGGCCCTGAACGATGTGAACAGGGTTCCCGAGATACCTAGCGGGTATTCGGTACACCGTGCCACGTACCTACCGCATCACAGCCCACCCCTACGGTCAGCGCTGTCCACGGCCTCCAGTAGGCTACAAACACCAGAAACTACTTGCAACTCCTGGACGGAGAACTAGGGTGAATAAGAAGCCGAGAGGGTCCATTGGTTTCGGGCCCAATGCATGGTAGTAGCTGATTCTTAAATCACACATACAGATCTCAGTGCTTAGGGTCGGCTTCAATGAAACAACCCACCATGTACTCCTACATGGCCTCTCATCGATACCTTTACCAAATCGTGTTCACCACACCACTCTCATTACTGACATAAACATTTCACTCTAGCCCATCACCCAGATGAACCAGACCTGACACGACTCTAAGCATAGCAGGCATAGCAAGGTAGGAACAACACATACATATGGCTCAATCAA
>NW_021299713.1:0-892 GCF_002162155.2 Triticum dicoccoides
AGAAGAACTAGAGCTACTAGAATTCCCACCTATGAAACTCCCGAACCTTTCCGGTTATGCAATCAGGTGTTGGGGATACAGGGGAAGCACAATATCTCACCCAAACTAGCAAATCCTACATCCAGCTGTATCCATCCTTCAACACATAACCAGGAAAACTTCGGAAACCATCTACCTCAACCTTCGAAAAGCATCCGTTATACAAGTTATGGCGATACTCCCGAACTCCCGCCCCAGTACTGGGTGGCGTCGAGGTTATCTCACCAACGAACTGCATAAAAGAGATTTTCGATGTCGGCGAACATATCTCAAGTATACCAGAATTGCAACGATAAAATTGTGACGACAACACCTCGGAGCTCAACTCCCCGGGACACTGCCACAACCCCTAAAGACAGGAGGCACCAAGAACAATGTTCTCGTCACAAAACCATCGGAACAAAACCAAGATACTTGCGAGATCCTAAAAAAAAAATTTAGTGAAATTTGAGAAGAGAAGAGTCAAAACTCTACGCCAAGATGCCTTACCAGAGCGATGAGGAGACTGGGAAGTAAAAAGAATTCCTAAGCTCTCCGATATATAATTCCTAAGGACTCAAAACATTTTTTTCTAGACACAACTCGGCTGCTAAAAACGATCAAGCAATGGGGCTCCTAAGGTCGGGGAAGGCTCTGATACCAACTTGTAACGCCCTCGATGCGGCTATAGCTCCCACGTGTCGAGGCACGACTTAGAGGCATAACCGCATTGAAAGCAATGTCGCAAGTCAGGCAATCATTACAACATCCCATGTAATATATAATAAAAGGGGGAGATAACATAGTTGGCTTACACTCGCCACGTCACATCAGAGTACATAAATAACATCCATCAAACAAACACTCATGGCCC
>NW_021299714.1:0-1818 GCF_002162155.2 Triticum dicoccoides
TAATACAATTATAGCATGAATAAAAGACAATTATCATGAACAAGGAAATACAATAATAATCCTTTTATTATTGCCTCTAGGGCATATTTCCAACAGAAATACGTGGCCATGGAATATTTCGGGCTTAAGAGGATGAGTGTGCAATGTGTGTCACTGCACAAAAAACGAAATGTTAGAAAAAAAAGAATGATTGATATCTAAGAAATCATATGCTACGGGGCGGTAAGGGGATGACTTACTCGGGAAAGTAAGGCACGAGGAAGTTATCCTTATCTGGGTTTGCCAGAATGACCCCTTTGAGGTATGAACTCGCAACTTGCCGGTCCCCAGCGCTGCCCAAGATCTTGGCACGCATGTAGAAGGGGTCGACTATCACGATGTACGGGGTCTTTTCCCTAATGATCCGCATCTCCATACTTAGCGAAAATAGCCAAATGACGGTGTAGTGCAGCGGATGAAGGTTAAACATAGCGAAGATGTCATCAAACCGCAGGACGATCATACCCCCGATGGTGCTATCGACAAAGCCCTTGTGCTCTGGCACCATGGCCACGAAAAATGGGTATGCCACATCATTCTTGGCGAGACGCCGCTTCTCCAAAGAAAGAACACTGTCATGCAGACTCCGCATAGCACCGGTTGCAGCATTGAGCAGATTAGTCGGTAGCATCGACCTACCCGCCACATGCACCCTCCTCGAGATATCCTTAGGTGAAGGTGGCCCGTCCTGAGCACGAATCGTACTCGGTGCCGGCTGGCTCGCACCCTTGTTATTCTTTCTTTTTCGTCCCTTCTTCTTCTGTTGTAATGGGATCGAGTTGTGCTTAGATACCGCCTTCTTGAGTGTGTTGGGACTGATAATATTTCGCACCTCGGCTATCTGAGGCTCGGTGAAGGTGGCAGCTGGAGGCGTCTCCTGAGAACTGAACGCCAGATGACGTCTGTTGCAATTGGGTTTCTCTGCGGTACTAGCTAGATCGCGATCGTCTTTTGCAGGGTTGGGTTCTTGAGAAGGAGGCCCCAAGAATTCGTCACCGTACCCATGTTCGTTGAAGTACATATCGACGTTGGTAAATGTACCGTCGTCGTCGTTGTCGTTGTCCGGATCTTGTGCCATATGTGTTGGGGAACGTAGTAATTTCAAAAACTTTCCTACGCACATGCAAGATCATGGTGATGCATAGAAACGAGAGGGGAGAGTGTTGTCTACATACCCTTGTAGACCAGCAACGGAAGCGTTGACACAACGTAGAGGAAGTATTCGTACGTCTTCCCGATTCGACCGATCCAAGTACCGAATGTACCGCACCTCCCAGTTCTGCACACGTTCAACTCGGTGACGTCCCTCGAGCTCCGATCCAGCCGAGTGTTGAGGGAGAGTATCGTCAGCATGACGGCGTGATGACGGTGATGATGTTCTACCGACGCAGGGCTTTACCTAAGCACCGCTACGATATGACCGAGGTGGAATATGGTGGAGGGGGGCACCGCACACGGCTAAGGAATGATCACGAAGATCAACTTGTGTGTTATGGGGTGCCCCCTGCCCCTGTATATAAAGGAGGGCGGGGGAAGGTGCGGCCGGCCCCTTAGGGGTGCGCCTGGAGGTGTCCTACTCCCACCGGGAGTAGGACTCCCCCCTCTTGCCTTGTTGGAGAAGGAAAGGGGAAGGGGGAAAGAGGAAAGGGGGGCGCCACCCCCCCTTCCTTGTCCTATTCGGACTAGGGTGGAGGGGGCACGTGGCCTGCCCTGGCCGGCCCTCCTCTTCTTCCTTAGGGCCCATGTAGGCCCATTAACCCCCGGGGAAGGGGGGGGGGG
>NW_021299715.1:0-1143 GCF_002162155.2 Triticum dicoccoides
TATGTTCAGCTCCCGCATTTGTTTCCCCCACTCACTTGATTGGGAGCTTGCGGTGCTCGAGCAATTGATCTTGAAGTCGTTGTAGTCATCTTCGGTGATCGAAGGATTTTTCTCCTTGATCTTCTCATAACTCTCACCTTTCTCGATCATTCTCTTCACATTGCTTTTCCAAGTAGATAGGGCCTTGCTCATCTTCGTGAGGGCAGCATTGTTCACTTTATTCCCTTTGAGGCTTGTGTTTTCGAATTCAGCGGGGAACTTGTATCGTTCGTGCAGCTTCGTGAAGAGGAGGTGGCGCAAATTCCCCCGGTCAGGATGCCTCAGGTTCTCGGTGTTGATCGAGACGGTGCTCCGGACAATGCACCCGAGCTGAAGCGAGTACCCCTTGACTATTCGTTCGGGCGCCGTTGGATTCCCGTTGGAGTCCACTTCAGTAACTTCCTCCTTGAGGGTGTGGAGCACGATCGGGCGCCGGTCCTTCCATTGCCTCTTCGGCTGGCTGCTATCTGTGCGTGCGCCGCCATCATCAGTGGTGGCATCCTCGGCGGCACCATCAGTGGTGGCATCAGTGTGGTCATCCTCGGCGGCACCATCCATGGTCTCAGGATCGGTGGGGAAGGCGGCGGCCTCATACAAGTGAGGTTGTTCCTCCATCTCCTGGGACAGCTCCCAGAATGCCTTGCCGCCCGAACCCCCGGCCTCATCGTTGTGGGCCATGTTTCTCTCTAAATAGAAACAAAATTTGGTCAAAAAGTTGGTTATTGTCAAGGAACAAGATCATGGTCTCATCATTTAGGGTTTGTCGACACCGAGGCATCCTAAAATCTAAGCTTTTATCATTGAGGGTTTTTCGACGCCAAGGCACCCTAAAAGCCTAACTTTTCATCATTTCGGTTTTTATCGACACCGAGGCACCCTAAAAGCCATGCATTAGTCACAAGTACGCCGGGGCACTTGATCCTACTTAATTAACTACTAAGATACCCCGGCCCATGCATTAGTCACAAGTACCCCATATGTCCTATTTTTAGCAAAGTCATGCTAAAATTCACGGAAAATTTCAGCATGACCTTTGCTGAAAATAGGACATATGGAGTACCCGAATTTGCCGGAACGGAAGTTAATCGACATTCCGGCAAACTC
>NW_021299716.1:0-1108 GCF_002162155.2 Triticum dicoccoides
GAGAGAGTGAGATCCAGGGAGAGGAGGGGAAAGCGAGAGGGAGCGTGGGGCGGCGTCGTGGGGTCGCTAGGAGGGCCGCGAAGCAGGAGGTGGCGTCGGGGCTCTCGGGCGCGCGCCACGCCTCGCCTCTACCTACTGGCGGAGGAAGACGACGAGCGGCGAGGGGGTTTGCGGTGGTGGGCTGGGCCACCAGCTGGGCTAGCGATGGGGGGGGGGCAAAGCTGGGCCGGTTCGTGGCGCCAGGTAAGCTGGGCTTCTCTCTCTCTCTCTCCTTTTTTTATTTACTGTTTTCTATTTTTGTTCTGTTTTATTTAATTGGCACTGAATTTTAATTCAAACAGAATTTGAAAACAGTGCCTAAACTTCCCTGGATATTTTTAAGTCACCTAATGGACTTCTCCACACATAATAAAAATATCTCAGGTCATTTGAAAATATATTCATTATATATTATGAATATAACTCCAAATTCAAATAAAATATTGATTTAAAATCAGAGCCCAATAATTCCTTAGAAATGTCCCAAAATTTTGGTTTGATTTATAACTCTTGCCAAAATTGTCAGAGCTATTTCTAGGGCATTTTGGATTTACTGATTGCAATTTTGGGGTTTCTTGCCCCTCTTTTATTTAAGTTTTGAGGCTTCTGAATTCCTCAGTTCAAATTTTCAGAATTTAAACATGATGCACACCTGAAGCTAACCTAGAGCAATGCCTGAAGCTAGGGATGTGACAACTCACCCCCACTAAACAAGAATCTCGTCTCGAGATTCAAGCGTAGGGTAGGATGAAGGGGAAAACGCAAACTAGCACAATCTTCACGATCCAGGTTGCACTTCAATTGAATGTTGATTCGTTCACCATCGTTGTCTCGAAGTCTTGCTCTGAGAAATCCTGCCAACATGACATGGAGAGAAGAAGGAGACTCTAGAAGGGTCGATCTTCTCGAAGATCGAACAACTCAAGATTAACTCACGGAATGAGACATAGCAACCTCTCTCGAGCTGAGAGACGAAGCACACATCCATAGGAATGGGGTGAAGCAGATGACAAAGGTTCACTAGGTAGACAACAACTCCAGACTTAAGAATGTGGTGATCGGTTGTCAA
>NW_021299717.1:0-1560 GCF_002162155.2 Triticum dicoccoides
GCCTCTATCAAGTGGTATCAGTTTTCAGGTTGCTCGGTGAGAATTTCCAGTTTTCCTAGATTAGATTTATTTTCTTACCTATTGTCCAAGAAAAATCCACAAAAAAGAGTTAGATCTATTCATCCTTTGTCCAAGCCAGTCTGAGCCTTTGCAATTTTCTTTTTATTGCTTGCATAGTTGAATTATCGGTTGCATCGTCGTGTCGAGTTGCTGGTCTTAGTGTCTAGGTCGTTTAGAGTTTCGAGTTCTGTTCACATTAGTCACGTCGCCGCTGCATCGTTATCCCTT
This sequence comes from Triticum dicoccoides, assembly GCF_002162155.2. Classification (NCBI taxonomy): domain Eukaryota; kingdom Viridiplantae; phylum Streptophyta; class Magnoliopsida; order Poales; family Poaceae; genus Triticum; species Triticum dicoccoides. Next base: position 289 of record NW_021299717.1, read on the forward strand.
CCGCTGTCCACCACCCATCCATCAATTTCCTCCACGTGCTACCCACCGTTCATTGTCATAATCATAGTTGAGATCGTTCCCATCTTCGCTTGATCCAATCTACATCTTATCTAGTTTGTTTTGGAAAGAGGGAGAGAAAAAAAAAGATAGAAAAAAAAGGAAAAGAAAAAAAGTGTGAGAAAAAAAGAGAGGAGAAAAAAAAACAAAATTCGGATCTATCTAGACACAATCTCGTAGTTGAATTCGGATTGGAATCTGTTTTGTGCACTGTTCAGTGAAACAGGCATAACTTCCTCATATGAAGTCTGTTTTGGCTCCGCGAGTACTCAAATGAAAGCTAGCGACGAGCCGCATCTAAATAGTTGCAGAAGCTAGTTCAGTATTTGGCACCTCAACATCAGCTTCTAAATAGGTCTACTGCTATTGTGATTTTCACTTATATCTTGCTGTCCAGAGCTACTTAATTTCCTTTATTGATGCTAGTTGTGCTACGACGTGACCTCATTAGTGTTCTAGGCTCGCGTCTCTAGTTTGGTCTAGCCTAGGACCAGCACAGTACCGTCGTTGAGCGTTTATTCAACATTGCATCTTTGAATTGATTATTGCTAATCTTTTGCTACCATATATAGCCAACCCAGCTCCACATATTTCTACACCGTGTATACGTACGCTCCCCTGGCAATCGCTTTACTCAATATTCGGAGTTACTTGACACCGCTGGTTGCCGATCACCGCCTGCTGCATGGTAAGAACTTGTAAGACATTGATATTTGCTTTACTGTGAGCGTTTTACCACCACATCCTAGTAGTTATAGGAACATTATTGTTGGGTTTTGTTTCTTGTTCTACTAATCATGACAGGATCCAGAGTCAATTCATGGGCTTTGTCGATCGCGGGAGACGTGCCACCACCTTTGCAAATACCACAACCGTCACGAGAGGTGCACAAACATCCAAATGCACATGATCAGGTTAATGTATCTATACCACCATTTAATGGCCGTTTTAAACCTGCTTTATATATTGAATGGGAGTTCGACATAAAAAATATATTTGCTTCCCATAATTTCGATGAACATAAAAAGGTTAAGGTTGCGGTTGGTTTTTTCACTGGTTATGCTTTGGTTTGGTGGAGTGAATATTGTCGGTTACACCCTGATTATATACCTACTACTTGGGATGATTTGAAACTTGCCATGCGACATACTTTCGTCCCTGCTTATTATACTCGTGACATGATTAAGAAGTTGCAACACTTAAAACAAGGTAGTG
>NW_021299718.1:0-1904 GCF_002162155.2 Triticum dicoccoides
CAGGGTGCATTTACGTGTCGGTCATCAACACTCGCAGTTTTGGCCGATTCTGGCCCGTTTCTTGGACTATTACTCTATTTTTTGGTCCAAGCGTGATTTCCACGATTTACGAACCCCGTGGTGCGTTTACGTGTCGGTCACAATTTTGGCCAATTTCTGGTCCGTTTTGTGTACTATTACTCACCGTTTTGGCGTTCCAGAGCGATTTCCATTATTCACAATCCCCGGGGTGCGTTTGCGTCTCTGTCGTCAACACTCACAGTTTTGGCCAATTCTGACGCGATTCGTGGACTATTACTCATCATTTAGGGGTCCCGAAGCGATTCCATAGTGGTTGAACCCTAAGGTCCGTTTACGTGTCAGTCATCAACACTCGCAGTTTTGGCCGATTCTGGCCCGTTTCATGGACTATTACTCACCGTTTTGGGGCCCCAAAGTGATTTCCACGGTTGTTTGACCCCATGGTGCGCTTACATGTCGATCATCAACAAGCGCATTTTGGGACGATTTTGGCCCATTTCTTGCATTATTACTTAGTTTTGGGGTCCCGGAGTGATTTCCACGATTGACGAACTCCACGGTGTGTTTAAGTGTCGGTCATAAACACTCACAATTTTGGCCAATTCTCGTCCGTTTCGTGCACTATTACTCACCGTTTGGGCGTCCCAGAGAGATGTCCACGATTGACAATCCCCGGAGTGCGTTTGCGTGTCTGTCGTCAACACTCACAGTTTTGGCCAATTCTGACGCGATTCATGGGCTATTACTCAACATTTATTTGTCCCGAACCGATTTCCATAGTTGTTGAACCCCAAGGTGCGTTTAGGTGTCGGTCATCAACACTCACTGTTTTGGGGCCCCAGTGTGATTTCCACGATTAACGAACCACGGGGTGCGTTTACATGTCGGTCATCAATACTAGTAGTTTTGGCCAATTCTGGCACATTTCGTGGACAATTACTCACTGTTTTGGGGCCCCGAAATGACTTCCACGATTAACGAACGCCCAGGTGCGCTTACGTGTCGGTTATGAACACTCACAGTTTTGGCCAATTCTAACGCATTTTGTGGACTTTTAGTCACCGTTTTCTGGTCCTGAAGGGATTTCCATAGTTGTTCAACCCCAAGGCGCACTTACGTGTTAGTCATCAACAATGACAGTTTTGGCTGATTCTAGCCTATTTCGTGGACTATTGCTCACTGTTTTGGGGCCCCGGAGTGATTTCCACGGTTAACGAACCGCAGGGTGCATTTACGTGTCGGTCATCAACACTCGCAGTTTTGGCCGATTCTGGCCCGTTTCTTGGAGTATTACTCTGCTTTTTGGTCAAAGCGTGATTTCCACGATTTACGAACCCCGTGGTGCGTTTACGTGTCGGTCACAATTTTGGCCAATTTCTGGTCCGTTTTGTGTACTATTACTCACCGTTTTGGCGTTCCAGAGCGATTTCCATTATTCACAATCCCCGGGGTGCGTTTGCGTCTCTGTCGTCAACACTCACAGTTTTGGCCAATTCTGACGCGAATCGTGGACTATTACTCATCATTTAGGGGTCCCGAAGCGATTCCATAGTGGTTGAACCCTAAGGTCCGTTTACGTGTCGGTCATCAACACTCGCAGTTTTGGCCGATTCTGGCCCGTTTCATGGACTATTACTCACCGTTTTGGGGCCCCAAAGTGATTTCCACGGTTGTTTGACCCCATGGTGCGCTTACGTGTCGATCATCAACAAGCGCATTTTGGGACGATTTTGGCCCATTTCTTGCATTATTACTTAGTTTTGGGGTCCCGGAGTGATTTCCACGATTGACGAACTCCACGGTGTGTTTAAGTGTCGGTCATAAACACTCACAATTTTGGCCAATTCTCGTCCGTTTCATGCACTATTACTCACCGTTTGGGC
>NW_021299719.1:0-1860 GCF_002162155.2 Triticum dicoccoides
AGTTTTGTTATCTCTAACTTCAGCACCACAAGGTGAAGATTTTTCAACAAACAAATGTGAAAGACATCTGCTCCTATTGACCACCTGTTGTACCACTGCTGGAAGCTTATCACCTTGCAGACAATCACCTATCCTTCTTCTCAATTCCCACAACCGGATGAGCATGATCCTGATTTGGTCAACCATGTCATGCACAGGCAAATCTTTTAACTCCTTCACCTTGTTGTTGAAACTCTCTGCCAAATTTTTGTTGATGTGGTCACACTTGATGGCAGTGTTGAATGCTGACCTTTACCATAACAAAGAATGGTAGGTGTTCAGCCATGGACCAAACTCATCACATGCTGCCATTATCTTCTCAAGGTGATATTTGTGTGTCTGTCTAGTGTAAGATCTTGCTGCTGGCCACATGCTCCCAAATTCTTCTCCTCTAAATTTTTTGATCAAATTCATCGACAAATGACCGAAGCACTCCCTCTGCTCAGCATGTGGGAAAACAATTTTCACTGAATTTTCAAGCCCTTACATGCATCTGTGTGTATAGCCAAAGGTGACACTGGCCCTAGGCATCTTTTCAATTGGATCATGAACCATGTCCATGAAGCCTCTGTTTCTGACTGAAACAAGCCAACAACAATAAAAAACATCCAGTTGTGTCCATCTAGAGCATTGCATGCTGCCAACTGACCATTCCACTTGCCTGTCAAAAATGATGAGTCTATGCTCAAATATGGACGGCACCCTGCTTTGAAGCCATCTATGCAAGGCTTCAAATCCATAAAAAACTTGGAGAACTTGACTTCACCTTTGGCTGATACCTCTATATCTATCTCCACAACACTGCCAGGTGACCTCTTTTCCACCTCTGCTTTAAAGTTGTAAAGCATCCTAAATGTATTTGCCCAATCACCATATAAATTTTTCATTGTCCTTTGTTTTGCCTTCCACACTGTGGTATATTTCAGTTTAATGGGGTTCATCTTTTCCAAGTCTACTTTGAGTTTCTTGGCAGTAGTGTTTCGTGTTTTGGCTAAAATTGGGGTGATCTTTTCTGCAACCCAAAGTTGTGATGTCATGGTTGATACTTGATACGTCCATTTTGCATCATGCTTTTATATCAATATTTATTGCATTATGGGTTGTTATTACACATTATATCTCAATACTTATGGTTATTCTCTCTTATTTTACAAGGTTTACCATGAAGAGGGGGAATGCCGGCAGCTGGAATTCTGGCTGGAAAAGGAGCAAACATTGGAAACCTATTCTGCACAACTCCAAAAGTCCTGAAACTCCATGAAACAACTTTTTGGACTTATTAAGAATTTATGAGCGAAAGAAATAGGCTAGGAGGCCCACACCCTGTCCAGGAGACAGGGGGCGCCCCCCCTATAGGGCGTGGCCCCCTATCTCCTGGGCCCCCTGGTGGGCCTTCGGCGTCCATCTTCTGCTATATGAAGCGTTTTCCCCTGGAAAAAATCGTCGGCAAGCTTACGGGACGAAACTCCGCCGCCACGAGGCAGAACCTTGGCGGAATCAATCTAGGGCTCTGGCGGAGCTGTTCTGCCGGGGACACTTCCCTCCGGGAGGGGGAAATCATCACCAACATCATCACCAATGATCCTCTCATCGGGAGGGGGTCAATCTCCATCAACATCTTCACCAGCACCAACTCATCTCAAAACCCTAGTTCATCTCTTGTATCCAATCTTGTATCAAAACCACAAATTGGTACCTGTGGGTTGCTAGTAGTGTTGATTACTCCTTGTAGTTGATACTAATTGGTTTACTGGGTGGAAGATCATATGTTCACATCCTTTATGCACATTATTACTCCTCCGATTATGAACATGAATATGC
>NW_021299720.1:0-991 GCF_002162155.2 Triticum dicoccoides
CACGTTTGTTTGGTAACCTTGGGAAGTGCACCTTTTGCACCGACCGAGTATCTTTTCTTGGCTATGTTGTTACTCCACAGGGAATTGAAGTTGACAAAGCCAAGATTGAAGCTATTGAGAGTTGGCCGCAGCCCAAAACGGTCACACAAGTGAGGAGTTTTCTTGGCCTCGCTGGATTCTATAGGCGTTTTGTGAGAGATTTCAGCACCATTGCTGCACCTCTCAATGAGCTTACAAAGAAAGATGTGCCTTTTCTTTGGGGTACCGCACAGGAAGAAGCCTTCACGGTATTGAAAGATAAGTTGACACATGCTCCTTTACTCCAACTTCCTGATTTTAATAAGACTTTTGAGCTTGAATGTGATGCTAGTGGAATTGGATTAGGAGGTGTGTTATTACAAGATGGCAAACTTGTTGCATACTTTTCTGAAAAATTAAGTGGGCCTAGTCTGAATTATTCTACTTATGATAAAGAATTATATGCTCTTGTTCGGATTTAGAAACATAGCAACATTGTTTATGGCCCAAAGAATTTGTTATACATTCTGATCATGAATCTTTGAAACATATTAAAAGTCAAGCTAAACTGAATCGTAGACATGCTAAATGGGTTGAATTCATTGAGACTTTCCCTTATGTCATTAAACACAAGAAGGGAAAAGAAAATGTTATTGCTGATGCATTGTCTCGTCGCTATACTATGCTTTCACAACTTGACTTCAAAATATTTGGTTTGGAGACCATCAAAGATCAATATGTGCATGATGCTGATTTTAAAGATGTAATGCAGAATTGTAAAGAAGGAAGAATGTGGAACAAGTTTGTCGTTAACGATGGATTTGTGTTTCGTGCTAACAAGCTATGCATTCCAGCTAGCTCCGTTCGTCTTTTGTTGTTGCAGGAGGCGCATGGAGCAGGATTAATGGGACACTTTGGCGTGAAGAAGACGGAGGACGTACTTGCTACACATTTCTTTTGGCCAAAGATGAGA
>NW_021299721.1:0-2021 GCF_002162155.2 Triticum dicoccoides
ATGGAGTTTCTTCATGCGTATACACCAATAGACATGGTTCGCATGTCTCAAACTTTTCAAAAACGAGTGAGTCCAAAGATCCATCAACATGGAGCTTCTTCATGCGTTTTATACCAATATGACTTACATGGCAGTGCCACAAGTAAGTGGTACTATCATTACTATCTTATATCTTTTGGCATGAAAATGTGTATCACTACGATCGAGATTCAATAAACCATTCTTTTAGGTGTAAGACCATTGAAGGTATTATTCAAATAAATAGAGTAACCATTATTCTCCTTAAATGAATAACCGTATTGCAATAGACATAATCCAATCATGTCTACGCTCACCGCAAACACCAAATAACAATATTCAGGTTCAACACCAATCTCGATGGTAGAGGGAGCGTGCGATGCTTGATTACATCAACCTTGGAAACACTTCCAACACACATCGTTATCTCACCTTTAGCTAGTCTCTGTTTATTCCGTAGCTTTTATTTCGAGTTACTAACACTTAGCAACCGAACCGATATCTAATACCCTGGTGCTACTAGGAGTACTAGTAAAGTACACATTAACATAATGTATATCTAATATACTTCTATCGACCTTGCCAGCCTTCTCATCTACCAAATATCTAGGGTAGTTCTGCTTCAGTGTCTGTTCCCTCATTACAGAAGCACTTAGTCTCGGGTTTGGGTTCAACCCTGGGTTTCTTCACTGGAGCAGCAACTGATTTACCATTTAATGAAATATCCCTTCTTGCCCTTGCCCTTCTTGAAACTAGTGGTTTCATTAACCATAAAAAATTGATGCTCCTTCTTGATTTCTACATTCGCGGTGTCGAACATTGCGAATAGCTCAAGGATCATCATATCTATCCCTGTTATGTTATAGTTCATCACGAAGCTCTAGTAGCTTGGTGGCAATGACTTTGGAGGAACATCACTATCTCATCTGGAAGATCAACTCCCACTCGATTCAAGTGATTGTTGTACTCAGACAATCTGAGTACAAGCTCAACGATTGAGATCTTCTCCCTTAGTTTGTAGGCTAGAAAACTCGTCGGAGGTCTCATACCTCTTGACGTGGGCACGAGCCTGAAATCCCAATTTCAACTCTTGGAACATCTCACATGTTCTACGACATTTCAAAAATGTCTTCGGTGCCTCAATTCTAAACCATTTAACATTATCGAACTATCATGTAGTCATCAAAACGTGTATGTCAGATGTTCGCAACATCCACAGACCACGTTCGAGGTCCAGCACACTGAGCGGTGCATTAAGGACATAAGCCTTCTACTGTCCGCATAATTGCTACTGTCAACTTTCAACTATTTTCTCTAGGAACACATCTAAAACAGTAGAACTAAAGCGCGAGCTGTGACATAATTTGCAAAGATCTTTTTGACTATGTTCAGGATAATTAAGTTCATCTAATGAACTCCCACTCAGATAGACATCCCTCTAGTCATCTAAGTGATTACATGATCCAAGTCAACTAGGCCGTGTCCGATCATCGCGTGAGACGGACTAGTCATCATCAGTGAACATCTTCATGTTGATCGTATCTACTATACGACTCATGCTCGACCTTTCGGTCTCTTGTGTTCCGAGGCCATGTCTGTACATGCTAGGCTCGTCAAGTCAACCTAAGTGTTTCGCGTGTGTAAATCTGGCTTACACCCGTTGTATGTGAACGTTAGAATCTATCACACCCAATCATCACGTGGTGCTTTGAAACGACAAACTTTTGCAACGGTGCACGGTTAGGGGGAACACTTTCTTGAAATTTAAATGAGGGATCATCTTATTTACTACCGTCGCTCTAAGCAAATAAGATGCATAAACATGATAAACATCACATGCAATCAAAAAGTGACATGATATGGCCAATATCATTTTGCTCCTTTTGATCTCCATCTTCGGGGCTCCAGGATCATCATTGTCACCGGCATGACACCATGATCTCCATCATCGTGTCTCCATGAAGTTGTCTCGCCATCTATTACTTCTACTACTATGACTAACG
>NW_021299722.1:0-1617 GCF_002162155.2 Triticum dicoccoides
GCTACTTAGTATCCTTCATTGATGCTAGTTGTGCTACGCCGTGACCTCATTAGTGTTCTAGGCTCGCGTCTCTAGTCCGGTCTAGCCTAGGACCAGCACAGTACCGTCGTTGAGCGTTTATTCAACATTGCATCTTTGAATTGATTATTGCTAATCTTTTGCTACCATATATAGCCAACCCAGCTCCACATATTTCTACACCGTGTATACGTACGCTCCCCTGGCAATCGCTTTACTCAATATTCGGAGTTACTTGACACCGCTAGTTGCCGATCACCGCCTGCTGCATGGTAAGAACTTGTAAGACATTGATATTTGCTTTACTGTGAGCGTTTTACCACCACATCCTAGTAGTTATAGGAACATTATTTTTGGGTTTTGTTTCTTGTTCTACTAATCATGACAGGATCCAGAGTCAATTCATGGGCTTTGTCGATCGCGGGAGATGTGCCACCACCTTTGCAAATACCACAACTGTCACGAGAGGTGCACAAACATCCAAATGCACATGATCAGGTTAATGTATCTATACCACCATTTAATGGCCGTTTTAAACCTGCTTTATATATTGAATGGGAGTTCGACATAAAAAATATATTTGCTTCCCATAATTTCAATGAAAATAAAAACGTTAAGGTTGCGGTTGGTTCTTTCACTGGTTATGCTTTGGTTTGGTGGAGTGAATATTGTCGGTTACACCCTGATTATATACCTACTACTTGGGATGATTTGAAACTTGCCATGCGACATACTTTCTTCCCTGCTTATTATACTCGTGACATGATTAAGAAGTTGCAACACTTAAAACAAGGTAGTGAAACTGTAACAAAATATTATGATGATTTACAAACTACCTTGTTGCATTCCTCTTTAGAAGAAAGTGAAGATGATTTTATGGATAGATTTTGGGGAGGATTAAACCGTGATATTCAAGAGATACTAATTCATGAAGAGTGTTATCCTATGGACCGTTTGTTTCAACTTGCTTGCAAAGCTGAACAGGAAATAAAATGACGTGTTGGCCACGAGGAAAACAAGCGCACGGTGCACATTCCAAGAGTTGATATGATTGTTCCTTCAACTACTAGGCATACTATGACAACCACATCCGTTGTTGTCAGGACTACATCACCTCCACCATGTGACACATCGCCCCCGAGAGTGGCAACATCATCTGAGTTGATCATAAGAGGTAATGACAAAGGTACTGATCTTCCATCTCTACATGAGAATGATGAATGCCTTGTCAATTTGAATGCACCATCTGATGAGCTACCCACTACTTTGATCACACCACCTATTTTAGAGGACTACGTTGATAATTTGACTTTGCCATGTGATCAAACAACTGAAATACCAACAATTTTGAGTGCACCCATTGAATTAACTATTGATGCAAAAGAACCAATGTTTAATCATTTTGATATGACCTCTAATCTTGGTGATGATTCTGTGTTGAATGACTTATTGCATGTTTGCTTATTTAAGCATGTTGTAGCATGTAAATTTGATGCAAGTAAGGTTTATTCACCAATGTTGGGATGGTTTAATGATGAACATTGTCAATCTTTTGAAATGAATAAGAGCTTCACTTATATGTGCAAACTGAGTTGCAAT
>NW_021299723.1:0-1728 GCF_002162155.2 Triticum dicoccoides
AAAACGGGCTTCTGGAGACGCAATTTGGCCGTTTTTTCGACGCCAACGCAAAAAATCGCCTGGGAAGGCCGTTCTGGGGCGCAGCTGGAGATGCTCTAACCCCCCTGCTCCGTCCTCGGCGGCTCGACCCATCTCCCTTTTTCAGCCTTAAAAAAAATTAAGTGTGCGACTTGACGATTCAAACTCAGAACCTCGTCGTTTAATTGAAAATATAGAAACCAACTAGCACACCTAAACTGTTGTGCCCATGTGCTTCTTCCCATCTTTATGTTGTGTCAAATGCAACGCTAAAAACTCTCAAGCCTAGCTTTTTTTCGGTTTTGTTTGTTCAGTTTTTCTTTTGTGTTTTTTGTTATATTTTCTTTTTCTTTTCCTTTCTTTAATTCTTTTTTGAACAGTGAACCTTTTTTTCATATCCATCAAAGTTCTTAAAATTTTTGAACTTTTTAAAGAATTCGTGAACTTTTCAAATTACTGAACATTTTTCAAAATCCATAAAAAATATCTTAAATTTGTGAACTTTTTTCAAATCCATGAAATTGTTTCAAATCCATGAACTCTTTTGAATTTTTAAAAAATTTCTAAATCCATGATTTCTTTTCAAAATCGATGAAATTCTTAAAAATCTATGAACATTTAATCTATGATCTTTTTCAAAATTTTGAATTTTTCTAATTAGTGAACTTATTTTTAAATTTCAAACACGTCTTTGTAGAATTCATTATGTTTTTCAAATTCATCATTGGTTTCCAAAGTTGGGTAGTTTTTCAAAATTCCTAAATTTTTTCTCAAATTCACAAAAAAAATAGTTGTGCAAACTTATTTCTTTTTTTTTTGTGATCATTTGTGAGTTCAAACATTTCTGCGGAACCTGCAAACTTTTTCAAATTCTGTGAATTTTGTCCAATTAGTGTTTTTTTTAAATATGTGTCTTCTTTCAAAATCAGGACCTTTTGTCAAATTTGGAAAGCTCTTTTCATATCTATGTTTCTAAAATTCAATGGTCAAATGGTTATTGAGCGAAACAACCTATTGAAGGAAACCATGTTTACCCCTCCAAAAAAGAAGAAGGAAACCGTGTTTTTTAGGCAACAAGGAAACAATTATGTAACCAGAAACAAATAAAACTCTAGGAAATGCACGTTGTTTCTCGACATCCGCCAAATGACCCCAATTTTTTTATTGGTTTGGATGACCAATTCAAGGCACCATGCCAAGTTGTTTTAGGTTTATATAAATTTTGCATTTTTCGGAGTTTCTTGGTCAAAAAGTGTGATAAATGGCCGGACGTGTCGCAACCTGGATACGGTGTCAGAAATCGTTCAAACATAGCATAGATGCCTACCATGGGCATTCCCACCTTCTTGCAAAAGTTGAGGTCATTTCAAAAGTGTCAAAAATAGCCCGTGTTCAATGGAGGGTGACCGTGGTTCAAAAAGTCAACGTGCTCATAGAAGGATGTCTGAGAGCATGTTGTTTCTCAGCATCCTTGAAATGACCTCAATTCTTCTCATGGCTTTGTATGAGCAATTCAAGGCATCATGCCAAGTTCAGGGTTTCGTGAAGTTTTACATTTTCTAGAGTATCTCGGTGGAAAAAGGCTGGTAGATGGTTGGACATGTCGCAACGTGCATACGGTGTCGGAAGTAGTTCAAACTTGGCATGAATGCCTACCATGGGCATGCCCATCTAACAAAAATTAGGGTTATTTCAAGAATGTAAAAAAAA
>NW_021299724.1:0-1717 GCF_002162155.2 Triticum dicoccoides
GTTTGACCACAGGATCTAGCCCTTTGACTTTGCACGGACGGGCTTTGACCAGTGGACCTCCCCACACGGTTGTGTTAAGTCAGCCCATAGGAACACTTTGGAGCAACATCCGTGCCAGACCCACAGCAAGATCCCCTCCGTGTAGACCCGACGCGTCCGTTTCCCCCCTCTAGGTGCCGCCGGCGGCGCCGTCTGTGAGGGGGGCACACCCCGGACACGCGTGCCGGGCGTTTGCAACCGCCACAACACTTCCAGACTTGTGAGAGGCCGCCTACGCAAGATTTGGTGGCATGCTAGCCCCCGGGGGCCGCCGGCCACAACCGTAGACGCGCGAAGGGCAATCCGCGTAGAGGGAATTTTTCGGATACTTCTCCATCACCAAAAATTATGAAAAAAATACAATCGTTCCTATATCACATGTGCCCATGTCGTGCAAAAAAACTCATGATTTTATCGCGCTCCGAGTATTTAGTAATATTGACGCCGCATCGTTACCGCACAACGTCTACTACCGTGTCATCACCGTCCGTGAGGGGGGCCACGCCCCGGAGACGCGTCCCGCCTCTTCGGACATGCCACCACACCACCCCGCCTATATGAGGGCCCGGGGCGACGCTCCGGTGGCATTGCTACCCCCAGTGCACCCATCCCGCCTAACCCTGTAGCGTTTGACCACGGCATCTAGCCCTTTGACTTTGCACGGACGGGCTTTGACCAGTGGACCTCCCCACCCGGTTGTGTTATGTCAGCCCATAGGAACACTTTGGAGCAACATCCGGGCCAGACCCACAGCAAGATCCCCTCCGTGTAGAACCGACGCGTCCGTTTCCCCCCTCCAGGTGCCGGCGGCGGCGCCGTCCGTCAGGGGGGCACACCCCGGACACGCGTGCCGGGCGTTTGCAACCGCCACAACACTTCCAGACTTGTGAGAGGCTGCCTACGCAAGACTTGGCGGCATGCTAGCCCCCGGAGGCCGCCGGCCACAGCCGTAGACGCGCGAAGGGCAATCCACGTAGAGGGAATTTTTCGGATACTTCTCCATCACCAAAAATTATGAAAAAAATACCATCGTTCCGATAGCACATGTGCCCACGTCGTGCAAAAAAACTCATGATTTTATCACGCTCCGAGTATTTAGTAATATTGACGCCACATCGTTACCGCAGAACGTCAACTACCGTGTCATCGCCGTCCGTGAGGGGGGGCACGCCCCGGAGACGCGTCCCGCCTCTTTGGACATGCCACCACAACACCCCGCCTATATGAGGGCTCGGTGCAACGCTCCGGTGGCATTGCTACCCCCAGTGCACCCGTCCCGCCTAACCCTGTAGCATTTGACCACGGGATCTAGCCCTTTGACTTTGCACGGCCGGGCTTTGACCAGTGGACCTCCCCACCCGGTTGTGTTAGGTCAGCCCATAGGAACACTTTGGAGCAACATCCGGGTAAGACCCACAGCAAGATCCACTCCGTGTAGACCCGACGCGTCCGTTTCCCTCCTCCAGGTGCCGGCGGCGGCACCGTCCGTGAGGGAGGCACACCCCGGACACGCGTGTCGGGCGTTTGCAACCGCCATAACACTTCCAGACTTGTGAGAGGCAGCCTACGCAAGGTTTGGCGGCATGCTAGCCCACGGAGGCCGCCGACCACAGCCGTAGACGCGTGAAGGGCAATCCGCGTAGTGGGAATTTTTCGGATACTTCTCCATCACCAAAAA
>NW_021299725.1:0-1336 GCF_002162155.2 Triticum dicoccoides
AGTTCTGGTAATCTGAATATAATTAAGAAGTGCTAGTAACACAACTTCAGTTCTGGTAATCTGAATCTACATTTTAACACATATGTGCTATTCTGTTTCAGGACAAATGAAAGTCGTTGGCACACGTCCACAGAAGGTCCGAAAAGTTACGATTCAAGACAGTCAAGATGCAGTCACCTATCAATTTGATGATCCACCATTAGTTCCCCCTACGGCTGGGTTGCAAATTACTATCCATCCTGCTGCAGCCTCATCATCGGAGCACTCTGTAGCACAAGAAGCGGCTCACAATACAGTTGCAGAGGAGTGTCCGGCACAGGCGGTACCGGGTCAACAAACTAATCCTAATAACACATCAACATCTCACACTTCAACGGGGATCCCCCCGTTGGTTTCACCCATTGTTGCTGGAGGGAACACTTCGGTCGGTTCCAAGAGGTCGGCTGCAACAACATGCAACCGTTCCAACTCCCATCAATATGAAAATGACGATGATGATTTTGACCCCCCGCCACCTAGAACTGCTCTTAACCGGAGGACCGACCCGCCAGTCAAGCGGCCAAAGGTAGCTAAAGCTATATCATCCACCGCCGGTCATAATGTGAGTTTTATCTCAAATGCCCAACTTATTTTCTGTGAGTTTTCAAACTTTGTTTTTGCTGGCCTCAACAATACATTTCATTGTTTTCCAGGGAAACCAACCATCAAAACCGGCACCAACCATTAGGTGCTCACCTGGATTCGTGCTCTCTGCCATTGATCTATTAACCGAAGATCAATATGCAAATGTCAAGGCTACTCCATTTGGTGAAATTCTGAACCTAAAAGCTGATGCTCTTTAGTCCAGGAATTTGCCGGTATTCCTTATGAACAAGACTGACAAGGACACTCTAATAATCAACGTCGGCACTCAAGGTGGACTGAAAATTACCCCGCATGCTGTGCATTGTGTCATGGGCACTCCACTTGGTGGTCGTGACCCATCGGTCTGTTCTGTCACCCAAAAGAATGAGCTGCTTAGACTCAAGAACGAGCTGAGCGTGCCAGTCGATCAGAATATAACCTACAAAACTCTGTGCGACTATATAAAGTTGAAGAGGCCTGATGATTTGTCCACAAGATGTTTCATTCTGATTATATTCAACTGGTTACTCTTTCCTTCCACAAGGACATATATATCTGGTAGGGAGGCTGCTTGGACTGCAGACATTGCTAATATTGGTGCGATCGATTGGTCCAAAGCTGTTGTTGATTACATGAGGGATAGTGTTGCAACATGGCACTCCAAGAAGAACAACAATGGAGTATTGTCCATTTCTGGTTGTGTGCTCTTTTT
>NW_021299726.1:0-1729 GCF_002162155.2 Triticum dicoccoides
TCCTCGACACCTCCTCCTGTCTTCTTGCTCAACTCCGACGTGCTCAGGAGTTGGGTTCTGTAGCAGCAACGGATCTGGCAGAGGTGTCCACGGGAAAGGGTATCAGCAACATCAAAAATAATAATTACGCATCACGAAGTGGCTTAACTCTGGAGGAGCATGGTATTGGTGGTTGGCGCCATAGAATGATTGTGCAAGTTTTGCAATAAACACACCCATGGGTGACTTATAAACTGCATAACCAACTAACCAAATTGAATCATCCAACCACTCAAAGTTCTTCCAATAAATCACACTAAAATTTATGTTGCCTTATCATCTTGTCAGTCTGAAACTTATATTTTTTTCATTAGGTGAAATTTTAACATCCTATAATCCTTCACTAAATTGCTCTTCAATAAATACTAAAACTAATTCCATAAAATTCCTAAGCAGTAGAAATACTACTTGTATGTGCTCTGAATAAATGTCAACAACTCCTCTCTCAGGCTCAATCAACTCATATGCATGTTTTTTTCTTCTCATAGTCAGATGAATACTTTCCAAATACAATATTACCAAATTAATAGCAATCTTGATAATTAGCACACAAATATATGATACAAGATGATAAAAATTAAGAACACAGCTAGTTAAATAAAAAAAGTTTAGGAAAGGCATGAAACAAATGCTCCTGGTTGGCTAGGAAATTAGAAATTGCAAGCTTTTGCTGCAGCTTACAAGTCATGAGCAGAAAATTTAGTTTCCCTTTCCTAATCCGGCCCAATCAATACAAGAAACTGAAGTGTAAGCAAGAGATACGTAATGAGGATTAACTTCACGAAGCGAAACATCTAACAAGACTACAAACAGATGGGATTTGAGTTCACGAGGAGGTTCATGCATGGAATCGAGAAAATCCCATTACCTTCCTGCACTAATCACACCCAACAGCCGGAAATCGCAATTAGACGGTGTGGACAAGGCGCCGTTGACCTTGGCATGGCTGGTTCGTTGCCAATTGGGGAAGAGAAACCAGAGAAGATCACGCGCATGCAACAAGCCAAGAATTAGTCGTTTTGTTACCATTTTTTTCCTTTCTCAGAATCAGTCGATCTGCTACATGGGCTAACCATCAAGTACGTATAGAGGAAACAAGCCATCGGCCGGCCCTGGTCCCTCTGCTCCATACGCTCAACCTCGCCACAATCTGCGCCATCAACAACACCAAGTGGTCAGTGCACGAAGATTAACCAAAGAAATTGAGCAGTGAACCAAAACAAAATTTGCCTGAGAAGGAAAAGGAGAAGAGGACGATGCAAGGCTGCACCTCATGGCCATCGGGAAGCGGAGCCGCGCGTGGGGGCGAGAGAGGAGACGGAGAGGAGCCGTCGGAATCCACCGGAGCCGCGCCGGCGACGAAGCCGATGCCCAGCCTGAAACCCTTGCCACGGCTCAGGGTCGCGAGCGAGCGCGAGAGGCCGTGCACCGTGGATCTGGCCGAACGAGAGTAAGAGGCGGAGCACCTGCCGTGTGCACGCGAGGACGACGGCGTGGATCCGGCAGGCAGGGCGAAGGAGACGGCGGAGCCAAAGCAGCGGCGCTTCTCGGCGTCCGGCCACCGAGCGGCAGGCGGCTGCCCTTGGGCTGCTTCTCGGAGGACTTGCCACGGGAGAGGAACAGGGAGGGGATGGTAGCGCGGCTGCGGCTGGTCGGTGGCGGCGGAGGACGGGGAGGATGGCCGGCAGGG
>NW_021299727.1:0-2575 GCF_002162155.2 Triticum dicoccoides
GTCCACAAGCTCCGCGAGATCGTCTGTTTCCGGATGAACATGTTGAGCTTCCAGGCTATGGAGGTGACTTCTACGAGGACTACTACGGATCGGTCTGAGTTAATGGTAGTACCACTAGTTCGCACTAGCTGTGTCATCTATCGTCCCGCGTGACTCGTGGGATATGTCCTAGTTTGTACTCCTTCCGGAGGTGTAGAAAAATAATGTATAGGAGCTTGGAATGCCTCCGATGAGATGTAATCCTTTTCTCACCGTAAGAGTACTTTGTTTGGTCTTGTACTAAACCTTGTATGGTGTGTATGACGATGGAATAAAGAAGCAGTTTCTGTATCTACCATGTCATACGGATGATCATCTTGCATTCCGAGTTATTCCTTACATTATGTATCCTATGTCGGAATCTTATCGTTCTGACTAAATCATTGTCTTGTTTACCTAGGATGGTCAACACGCGCGCCAACCCTGCTTCTCAAGAGCAGGCCGAAGGCAGTGAAGCCAGGAATGAAAATCTGCCTCATCCTCCTTCACTAGCCGAGGTGATGATGGAAGCTGAGAGAAACAAGCGGGAGACAAACCGTTTGTTGGAGCGTATTGAACAAGAATACATCACACCATCAGAGGGCTAACGTGGTGTCACTCAGCGATTTTATCAAATTGCATCCACCCACGTTCCACCACTCCGTCGAGCCTCTCGACGCTGATGACTGGCTTCGCAGTATCTCTCACAAGCTGCGTTCCGCGTTGGTAGCGGAGGCTGACAAGGTCACCTTTGCCGCATATCACCTTGAAGGCCCCGCCAGTCTATGGTGGGAGAATTATGGAGCTATGCGCCCAGCGGGCCATGTCACAACTTGGGCTGAATTCAGCGAGGCTTTCCGTGAACATCACATTCCGGAGGGTCTCATGGACCGTAAGCGTGAAGAATTTTGCAATTTCACCCAAGGCCGACTTTCTGTGGATGCCTATAGCAGAGAGTTTGGTAAGCTCGCCCGATATGCAACTGAGGAAGTGTCTACTGACGCCAAGAAGCAAGCAAGGTTCCGTAAGGGCCTTAGTCCTGAGCTTCGCCGCGACCTCCGTCTGCATGAGTGCACATCTTTTTCGAAACTGGTCAACAAAGCCATCAGTGCTGAAACTGGTCAGACTGATTATGACGCAACACGCAAGCATGGACGTGACACGGGTTCCTCATCCGGTGCTGGTTCTCAGAAGCGCCGCGTGTGGGTACCCAACACCGCCCTGCCACCCAGGTTCACACCGAGGCCATCTTTCCAGGTGCCTCGCCCTGTTCAACAGTCTGCACCGGCCAAGCCCTATGGGGGTCCAACCAATAATGCTCCTCCACGTACCAGTTCCGTGACTTGTTTCAAGTGTGGGGAATCTGGTCACTATATGCGTGAGTGTCCCCAGACCAACCCCAATCAATCTGCTAAAGCTGTTGGCCGTGGCAAGCCGACAGGGAAAGTATTCCACGCTAAACCGGTCACCGCTTCCCGTGGCCATGTCAACTGTATCACTGCCGAAGAAGCTCAAGAAGATCCCAACGTCGTTCTCGGTACGCTTCTTGTTAATTGCCACCCGGCATCTGTTCTTTTTGATACAGGAGCCTCTCATTCTTTTATATCTGAAAATTATGCTCGTTTGCATAACGTTGCATTCTGTGACTTGCCATCCACTATGGAAATCTCTACCCCTGGGTCTAGATGGCAGACCTCTAGGGTAAGTTATGGAAATGAAATCCAAGTCGACAGACTTGTTTTCCTTGCATCCTTGATAGCCCTTAAATCTTCAGATATTAATATCATTTTGGGTATGGACTGGATGTCAGCTCATCAAGTCAAAATTGATTGCTTCTCTAGGACTGTTCAACTCACCCATCCTTCGGGGAAGATAGTTAATGTCTTGACCCGAATAGCCAAGCGACAATTATATTCTCTTAACGCCAGCCCTTTGCCAGACCTTGAGGACGTTCCGGTAGTCCGTGACTTCCCGGATGTCTTTCCAGAGGAATTGCCAGGTGTTCCACCTGACAGGGATGTTGAATTCGTAATAGACCTCATCCCCGGAACCGTTCCGATTGCTAGAAGACCTTATAAGATGGCACCCCTAGAACTAGCCGAGCTTAAGAAACAACTCGATGAGTCCTTGAAAAAGGGTTTCATCCGCCCTAGTTCATCTCCATGGGCTTGCCCCGTCCTATTCGTTAAGAAGAAGGATGGTACGGACCGAATGGTTGTAGATTACCGACCTGTCAATTTGGTCACAATCAAGAACAAATACCCGCTTCCCAGGATCAACGACCTGTATGATCAGCTCGCTGGATCTTCAGTCTTCTCTAAGATGGATTTGAGGTTGGGCTACCATCAAATCAAAATCAGAAACGGGGACATTCCTAAAACGGCCTTTGTTACTCGTTATGGCCAATACGAGTACACCGTCATGTCCTTCGGTTTAACCAACGCTCCAGCCACCTTTTCTCGGTTAATGAACTCAATCTTCATGGAGTATTTGGATAAATTCGTCGTAGTTTATCTCGATGATATACTCATCTACTCTAAGAACGAGGAAGAACATG
>NW_021299728.1:0-932 GCF_002162155.2 Triticum dicoccoides
TATTGGGGAGGGGAGGGTTTTGCTTGGGGTAGGGGACAAGAAATAGACTAGGATTAGGAAACAAGAGGAAAAGATCTAGAAATAGATACGGAATAAACGAACATAGGACAAGAGTCCTACTAGGACTAGGCAAAAGAAGGAAGCGGCGGCTCCTGGCTCCCTGGTGCGCGCGCTAGCTTTGGCCTCTTGGCCGCTTGGCCTCTTGGCGGCTTGGGCCTCTTGGCGGCTTGGGCCTTTGGCCCAAGGCGCTGCAGGATTTAAAAAAAAAACGGTTCAACGCGCAGAAAAAAAAACAAAAAGAGATCTAAACGAACTCCGAAAAACCTAAAGTAAATTTTCCCCGACTCCTAAAAATGAGCCGAACAAAATGAACTTTTCTCCGGACCTAAAATAAAATTTTCAAAAACGCGCATTTTTCCCTATCCGAATAAAATGCAAATAAAACTCCGGCAAAACCAAAACTTGATCTACTTATTAAATCTTCATTTTTCCTACATTTTTGGGAAAGTCATATTATTCCCTCTCTTATATTTTTGACGTCGGAAAAATAATTGAAGATGAAATAAATAAATCAAATGATCCTCTTTTCCAATCCGAGAAAACTCTCAAATAAGAAAATAACGAAATCTCCAACTCTCTCCGAAGGTCCTTGAGTTGCGTGAAATTTCTAGGATCGACCAAAATGCAATAAGATATGCATGATGATCTAGTGCATAACATTCCAAATTGAAAATAAATTCAAAAGAACTTTGAATTTAATTCTTTGAAACTCCCAACTCATATTTCATATAATTTGAAGAAGTCATTTTATCTTCTCTCGTGAAAATCATTGAGTCGCATAAAGTTTCAGAATTGGAATATTTCCAAATGAAATTCAATTATTTTTCAAACACCCTTTTCATTTTTAAATGGAAGAAGTCATGTTATCTTCG
>NW_021299729.1:0-1320 GCF_002162155.2 Triticum dicoccoides
AGTAGTACTCCACGAAACGGGCCAGAATCGGCCAAAACTGCGAGTGTTGATGACTGACACGTAAGCACACACTCGGTTCAACAACAATGGAAATCAATTTGGGACCGCAAAACAGTGAGTAATAGTCCAGGAAACGGGTCAGAATTGGCCAAAACTATGAGTCTTGATGTCCGACACTTAAACGCACCCTGGGGTTTGTTCATGAAAATCACTCCGGGACCCCAAAACAATGAGTAATAGTGCACGAAACGGGTCAGAATCGGCCAAAATTGCAAGTGTTGATGACCAAGATGTAATCGCACACTCGGGTCACCACCTATGGAAATCGCTTTGGGACCCCAAAACGGTGAGTAATACTCCAAGAAACATGCAAGAATCGGCCAAAACTGTGAGTGTTGATGTCCGACATGTAAACGCACCCTTGGGTTCATGAAACGGGCAAGAATCGGCCAAAACTGCGATTGTAGATGACCGACACGTAAGCGCACCTCGGGGTTCAACAACTATGGAAATGGCTTTGGGACCCCAAAAACAGTTAGTAATAGTGCGTGAAACGGGCCCGAATCGAGAAACACCGCGAGTGTTGATGACCGACACGAAAAGGCGTCCCTGGGTTTGTCAATCGTGGTATTCACTCCGAGACCCCAAAACAGTGATCAATAGCCAACGAAATGGGCCAGCATCGGCCCAAATTGTGAGTGTTGATGACCGACACGGAAACGCACCCCAAGGTTCGTCAATCGCGGAAATCACTTTGGCAACCTAAAACTGAGTAATAGTCCAAGAAACGGGCCAGAACCGGGCCAAACTGCGAGTCTTGACGACCAACACGTAAGCACACCTTGGGGTTCGACTACCATGGAAATCGCTTTGGGACCCCAAACGGTGAGTAATAGTCCATGAAAGAGCCCAGAATCGGCCAAATCTAGGATTATTGTTGAACGATACATAAACGCACCCCGGGGTTCGTCAATCATGGAAATCTCTCAGGGACCCCAAACCAGTGAGTAGTAGTCAATGAAACGGGCCAGAATCGGCAAAACTGCAAGTGTTGATGACCGACACACAAACACACCCCGGTGTTCGTCAATCGTGGAAATCTTAGCGGGACACCAAAACTGAGTACTAGTCCATGAAACGGGCCTGAATCGGCCAAAACTGTGATTGTTGATGACCGACACGTAGCCACACCTTGGGGTTCAACAACCATGGAAATTGTTTTGGGACGCCAAAACGGTGAGTAATAGTCCACGAAACGGGTCAGAATCGACAAAAACCGCGAATGTTGATGACCGACATGTAAACGCACCCCTGGGTTCG
>NW_021299730.1:0-529 GCF_002162155.2 Triticum dicoccoides
GCTACCTTGACGACGTCCGCCTCGACTCGCGTTACGCTAAGACAGGGTGGGAATGGTGTCATGTGCTCGTCTCGGCGTCCGTCGTCGCTACCGCGACGACGTCCGCCTCAGCTCGCGTTACACTAAGACAGGGTGGCACTGGTGTCACGTGCTCGTCTCGGCGTCCGTCCTCGCTACCGCGACGACGTCCGCCTCGACTCGCGTTACGCTAAGACAGGGTGGCAGTGGTTTCACGAGCTCGTCTCGTCGTCCGTCGTCGCCACCGCGACGACATCCGCCTCGACTCGCGCTACGCTAAGACTGGGTGGCACTGGTGTCATGTGCTCGTCTCGGCGTCCGTTGTCGCTACCGCGATGACGTCCGCCTCGACTCACGTTACGCTAAGACAGGGTGGCACTGGTGTCACGTGCTCGTCTCGGCGTCCGTCGTCGCTACCGCGACGAAGTCCGCCTCGACTCGCGTTATGCTAAGACAGGGTGGGAATGGTGTCACGTGCTCGTCTCGGCGTCCGTCGTCGCTACCGCGACGA
>NW_021299731.1:0-902 GCF_002162155.2 Triticum dicoccoides
CCTTAGGGCATCGTTTAGACTTTGGGTTTTGTTTAGATTAAAAGTTCGCCATAGCTGCAACTTCGCGTACTTCGTTTGTGTTCAACGACCAGACAAAGGCGTCACAGAACCCCACCTTGATCAATAAAGCTTTCATCTTATATTCGCAATATCCAGATTGCAATCTTAGTTTCTTGCTTGTTCTTCGTTTGCTCGCAGGAAACAGACCCTCGTGGTCAGGTTGATCGTGCTCCGGCGTGGTCAATAACCTCTCGGAGTTGGTTTAGCGATTGCTAAGGCGCGACGTCCTCGCACGTTCGTAGTCGGATCGTCAAAGTCGACTTCCACCAAAGCGAAATCCACCATCTCATCGAAAGACGGGACACCTTTGCCTCTATCAAGTGGTATCAGATTTCCAGGTTGCTCGGTGAGATTTTACAGTTTTTTTTAGTAGTTTAGATCGAGTCTGCTCTTCGTACCTATAGTCCACGAAAAAGCCACAAAAAATTTTTTTAGGGTTAGTTCATCATATCCGAACCAATCTGAGCCTTGCATAATCTTTTTAGGGTTTTGCTTTGTTGAATTTGCGGTTGCATCGTCGTGTCTAGTTGCTGGTCTTAGAGTCTAGTCTTTTAGAGTTTCGAGTTCTGGTCATAAGTTGTCACGCCGCCGCCGCACCATCATCATCGCCCCTGCCATCTACCACCACCGCTTATCCGCCACCGCTCCGAATCCGTATCCATATACCACCACCAATCCGTGTCCATATACCACCACCGATCCATATCCATATACTACCACCGCTACCACCACCGCTGCCATATACCACCACCATATATCCACCACCAATCCGAGTTCTTTGCTTATTAGGTTTGTTTTCGGGATCCATCTAGATTCCGATTCGTGTTTCCTTGCCGGAGTAG
>NW_021299732.1:0-1117 GCF_002162155.2 Triticum dicoccoides
CACTAGTTTTGCATGTGTATGGTGGTCTGAACATTGTAGATTATATCCTATTCCAACTACTTGGGCTGCTTTGAAAACTGCTATGCGTACGCGTTGGGTTCCACCATATTATCAACGTGAATTGCTTCAAAAATTGCAGCGTTTAAGACAAGGGAAAAATTCTGTAGAAGAATATTATCAGGAATTACAAACTGGCATGATTAGATGTGGTATTGTTGAGGAGAATGAAGCTATGCTTGCACGTTTTCTGGGTGGATTAAATAGAGAGATTCAGACCATTCTAGACTATAAGGAGTATACTAATATCACTCGTTTATTCCATCTTGCTTGTAAAGCTAAACGTGAAGTGCAGGATCGACAAGCATTGGGGCGAACTAACTTTTCTGCAGGCCGACCTTCATCATGGACACCACGTGCATCTTCTACTTCAACTGCACCAGCACCTCCATCCGGTGCCACCTCCAGCCGTGATACTAGAAAACAGGCACAACCACCATTATCTGCCAAGAGCGCACCTGCGGGGCCTGCACAGCGTTCTTCTTCTTCCATGGCATCAACAGGGCACACAAGTGATATTATTTGTCGTCGTTGTAAGGGAGGAGGTCATTATGCGAGAGAATGCAAATCTCCGCGTGTGATGATTGCTACCGCGGATGGTGGATATGAGTCCGCTAGTGACTATGATGAGGAGACTTTGGTTCTTATTACACGTGAAGAACATGGTGGAGATGATTCTGATCATGAGACACAATACATGGCTCCTGAAGACGCTGACAGGTATGAATGTTTAGTTGCTCAACGTGTTTTGAGTGTGCAGGTCACACAAGCTGAGCAAAATCAGAGGCACAATTTGTTCCATACCAAGGGAGTTGTGAAGGAACGTTCTGTGCGCGTCATCATAGACGGAGGGAGCTGCAACAACTTGGCTAGCATGGAGATGGTGGAGAAGCTTTCTCTCACCACAAGACCACATCCACATCCTTACTACATCCAATGGTTCAACAACAGCGGCAAGGTTAAGGTAACACGTACTGTTCGTGTGCATTTTAGTATCTCTACATATGCTGATTATGTTGATTGTGATGTGGTACCTATGCAAGCATGTTCCTTATTACTT
>NW_021299733.1:0-939 GCF_002162155.2 Triticum dicoccoides
CAGCCGGAAGGTTTTGTCGATCCTAAGAATGCTGACAAAGTGTGCAAGCTCCAACGCTCGATTTATGGGTTGGTGCAAGCATCTCGGAGTTGGAACATTCGCTTTGATGAGATGATCAAAGCGTTTGGGTTTACACAGACTTATGGAGAAGCCTGCGTTTACAAGAAAGTGAGTGGGAGCTCTGTAGCATTTCTCATATTATATGTAGATGACATACTTTTGATGGGAAATGATATAGAACTCTTGGACAGCATCAAGGCCTACTTGAATAAAAGTTTTTCAATGAAGGACCTTGGAGAAGCTGCTTATATATTAGGCATCAAAATCTATAGAGATAGATCGAGACGCCTCATAGGTCTTTCACAAAGCACATACCTTGATAAGATATTGAAGAAGTTCAATATGGATCAATCCAAGAAGGAGTTCTTGCCTGTGTTGCAAGGTATGAAATTGAGCTCAGCTTAATGTCCGACCACGGCAGAAGATATAGAAGAGATGAGCGTCATCCCCTATGCCTCAGCCATAGGTTCTATTATGTATGCCATGCTGTGTACCAGACCTGATGTAAACCTTGCCGTAAGTTTGGTAGGAAGGTACCAAAGTAATCCCGGCAAGGAACACTGGACAGCGGTCAAGAATATCCTGAAGTACCTGAAAAGGACTAAGGAAATGTTTCTCGTTTATGGAGGTGACGAAGAGCTCGTCGTAAAGGGTTACGTCGACGCTAGCTTCGACACAGATCTGGATGACTCTAAGTCACAAACCGGATACGTGTATATTTTGAATGGTGGGGCAGTAAGCTGGTGCAGTTGCAAGCAAAGCGTCGTGGCGGGATCTACATGTGAAGCGGAGTACATGGCAGCCTTGGAGGCAGCACATGAAGCAATATGGGTGAAGGAGTTCATCACCGACCTAGGAGTCATACCCAATGCGTCGGGG
>NW_021299734.1:0-1183 GCF_002162155.2 Triticum dicoccoides
CGCAAGGGTTACTAATATCCTAAAGGCACTAGCAATTACTATCAACATGAAGTAGGTAGAGTGAATCTCGGGTTCAAGAACCCAGGAACAGAATACCTATTACTAAGTAGCATCACGGGATGCTTTCGAGAATGATGGCCAGAATCATCACACTGGGAACACAAATCATGGCTAGACCACTAGATGATCCCCTGAGACACCTAGGGTCATAATAATTATTCCAACATAAAGGTCGAGGCAGTAGAATACCTCAACTCAACAATTAGTGTGATTGAGCTGGCATAAAGGAGCATCGAAACCAGAGGGAAAGGATTTTGCAAATGCATCAGACTATTTAGAAACCTGGGATGACTCGGACAGCATAACGGCTGTAAATGCTCAGAAAAGATTTGAGACATTCACAAAAATGGTGGCATAACCACTCAGAAGCACAATATCAAGATTTCGAGATCAACAATTAACATACAGAAGTAGTAGAAACTGAAACGAGGCTTAAGTCCAACAATCTATAAGTCTACGGATTAGTAACATGTGATCCTGATAGAAAGAAGAGATAGCCTAGTTCTTAATCCCCGCAGGAAAGATAAGATGACTTAGATCAGAAGGCATAAGGTATAAGGAGTAAAAAGAGCCTTACGTTCCATCCCACAATCAATTCCCTTATATAACTAAAGAATTTCTAGACTCAACTTCGACCAGTTTGGCTTGGTAATCCTACATGCAGTCAAGCTCTGATACCAACGCTGTCAGGACCCCGACTCAATGCCACATTGATCTAGCATGTAACACCTCATATCACTTTGCGGCCTCACGCACGGTATTCCCACGGGTGTCGCCTTACCTTAGCCCGGGACCGTTTGCGCCTTTTGGCACACGTATATGACGGTGTCGCTAGCATCCATATGATAAGGAGCCCGGGCTGACATGGCTAGTCGTAAACCCAAAGTGGCACAGACTTACAGGGACAGGCATTCATGACCCAGCATCGAACGTGTCGGTCATCAGCGAGTGAATCCAGGCTGTAGCACTGGGCTAGCAGGACTCCGGTGAACCGGGCTGTAGCGGGCTAACAGGACTCTGGTATTCATCGCGTGACATTTCCCCGAAGGGACAGACACAGGAACGAAGAAGGACACATGCCGGCCAGCCTAAGTGTTCCGGAGCAGTAGCAAGCTACCATGGC
>NW_021299735.1:0-1343 GCF_002162155.2 Triticum dicoccoides
GGAAAATATTTAAGTCAAACAAATATTTTTCTTAATTATCCATATCTATTAAACCGTAACTCCGATTTTAACATGTTATATATGAAATTTGAATAAAAAAATATGTAAAATTTGAATATGATGTTATTTTTATCTATTAAATATTTTAAAATATTATTTTAAAAGAAAACATGTAACCTATAGGGCACGTCCGTTTTTCTTTCGTACCGCGATGATCTGAATTGCAACTAAAACAATCACTAAAATCATAAAGAGACGAAAGAAAACATCGATAACCACACATGAGCACCTCTGAAAAAACTGGCAGGGAAAAAACAACATTCAAACACACTTTGGTTTGTGTGAACACTGAGGCCACTGAGGGTGAGAAGGAGGATAAGCGGCACCACAAAAATGATGCCTCGCTAAAATAAAGGGCATGAACATATTATGGTTATTGGGTTAAGAGTGTGCGCTATTTTTTTGTTCCGTTGCAACGTACGGGCTCTTTTGCTAGTTCTTACACATGCATCTTGTGCTGGCCCATGCTGCACCGCCGCCGTGAGTATAGAGGGCGACCATTGAATCACGCAGAACGGCGACGAGATGATCGGGCACCACCACCTTGCTGATCTTATCTGTTGGAAACTAGAACGGTGGCTCAGGGAGAATGACGGTCGCCGCAGAGGAAGGGCTCGTGAGGGAGAACGTGCGGTCTTCATGCACGAGGAAGAGCGCGCCTCCGGTTGAAAATCCATAGAAGACGTCGTCCAAGACGGGCGATATGTTGGAACTCGCTCATAGAATCGATCACATCAAATTACAACACAGACATGCACAAAAAACTTTTATAGTTAAGGGCTTTTGTTGTGCTCTTTGTTTTTCTTTTTTTTTATTTTCTTTTTTCTCCACGTTGATACAATAAAGTCACGTCCTAGGACTGTGCTTATATATGCACGAGCCAACCCAAGGACCTCCTAAACCGACTAGTATTCTGGACTCTAAACGCTTACACGGACATAGCTAAACGTCTAGTACTTGGACTCCTAATTTCCTATTAGGCTACTGCTCAAAATACCACACAACATGCAAGCCGTATACAACTAGGACACCTAATCACCGGCCACCCTCATTATAATTAGCTTAAACCTATTTTTATTAGGACAAGATTATTGCTAACAATCTCTCCTTAATTTTGACTCCACTATGCTTCTCCGGTCTTGGCTCGTTGTAGATCACCTCTTGTCGACTCATCTGCTCGCACCACGACAAGTTAAATTGTTAGCCTTCATTGACTGCAACAATCTCTCCCCAATTTCAACTTGGAGAATTTATGGACCACCTCAAATATGCCTTGGACTACC
>NW_021299736.1:0-1344 GCF_002162155.2 Triticum dicoccoides
GGAAAATATTTAAGTCAAACAAATATTTTTCTTAATTATCCATATCTATTAAACCGTAACTCCGATTTTAACATGTTATATATGAAATTTGAATAAAAAAATATGTAAAATTTGAATATGATGTTATTTTTATCTATTAAATATTTTAAAATATTATTTTAAAAGAAAACATGTAACCTATAGGGCACGTCCGTTTTTCTTTCGTACCGCGATGATCTGAATTGCAACTAAAACAATCACTAAAATCATAAAGAGACGAAAGAAAACATCGATAACCACACATGAGCACCTCTGAAAAAACTGGCAGGGAAAAAACAACATTCAAACACACTTTGGTTTGTGTGAACACTGAGGCCACTGAGGGTGAGAAGGAGGATAAGCGGCACCACAAAAATGATGCCTCGCTAAAATAAAGGGCATGAACATATTATGGTTATTGGGTTAAGAGTGTGCGCTATTTTTTTGTTCCGTTGCAACGTACGGGCTTTTTTGCTAGTTCTTACACATGCATCTTGTGCTGGCCCATGCTGCACCGCCGCCGTGAGTATAGAGGGCGACCATTGAATCACGCAGAACGGCGACGAGATGATCGGGCACCACCACCTTGCTGATCTTATCTGTTGGAAACTAGAACGGTGGCTCAGGGAGAATGACGGTCGCCGCAGAGGAAGGGCTCGTGAGGGAGAACGTGCGGTCTTCATGCACGAGGAAGAGCGCGCCTCCGGTTGAAAATCCATAGAAGACGTCGTCCAAGACGGGCGATATGTTGGAACTCGCTCATAGAATCGATCACATCAAATTACAACACAGACATGCACAAAAAACTTTTATAGTTAAGGGCTTTTGTTGTGCTCTTTGTTTTTCTTTTTTTTTTATTTTCTTTTTTCTCCACGTTGATACAATAAAGTCACGTCCTAGGACTGTGCTTATATATGCACGAGCCAACCCAAGGACCTCCTAAACCGACTAGTATTCTGGACTCTAAACGCTTACACGGACATAGCTAAACGTCTAGTACTTGGACTCCTAATTTCCTATTAGGCTACTGCTCAAAATACCACACAACATGCAAGCCGTATACAACTAGGACACCTAATCACCGGCCACCCTCATTATAATTAGCTTAAACCTATTTTTATTAGGACAAGATTATTGCTAACAATCTCTCCTTAATTTTGACTCCACTATGCTTCTCCGGTCTTGGCTCGTTGTAGATCACCTCTTGTCGACTCATCTGCTCGCACCACGACAAGTTAAATTGTTAGCCTTCATTGACTGCAACAATCTCTCCCCAATTTCAACTTGGAGAATTTATGGACCACCTCAAATATGCCTTGGACTACC
>NW_021299737.1:0-2570 GCF_002162155.2 Triticum dicoccoides
CCTAACCCTGTAGCATTTGACCACGGGATCTAGCCCTTTGACTTTGCACGGACGGGCTTTGACCAGTGGACCTCCCCACCCGGTTGTGTTAGGTCAGCCCATAGGAACACTTTGGAGCAACATCCGGGCCAGACCCACAGCAAGATCCCCTCCGTGTAGACCCCACGCGTCCGTTTCCCCCCTCCAGGTGCCGGCGGCGGCGCCGTCCGTGAGGGGGGCACACCCCGGACACACGTGCTGGGCGTTTGCAACCGCCACAACACTTCCAGACTTGTGAGAGGCCGCCTACGCAAGATTTGGCAGCATGCTAGCCCCCGGAGGCCGCCGGCCACAGCCATAGACGCGCGAAGGGCAATCCGCGTAGAGGGAATTTTTCGGATACTTCTTCATCACCAAAAATTATGAAAAAATGCCATCCTTCCTATAGCACATGTGCCCACGTCATGCAAAAAACTCATGATTTTATCGCGCTCCGAGTATTTAGTAATATTGACGCCGCATCGTTACCGCAGAACATCTACTAGCGTGTCATCGCCGTCTGTGAGGGGGGACCATGCACCGGAGACGCGTCCCGCCTCGTCGGACATGCCACCACACCACCCTGCATGTATGAGGGCTTGGTGCGATGCTCCGGTGGCATTACTACCCCCCAGTGCCCCCGTCCCGCCTAACCCTCTAGCGTTTGACCATGGGATCTAGCCCTTTGACTTTGCACGGACGGGCTTTGACCAGTGGACCTCCCCACCCGGTTGTGTCAAGTCAGCCCATAGGAACACTTTGGAGCAACATCCGGGCCAGACCCACAGCAAGATCCCCTCCGTGTAGACCCCACGCGTCCGTTTCCCCCCTCCAGGTGCCGGCGGCAGCGCCGTTCGTGAGGGGGGGCACACCCCGGACACGCGTGCCGGGCGTTTGCAACCACCACAACACTTCCAGACTTGTGAGAGGCCGCCTACGCAAGATTTGGCGGTATGCTAGCCCCCGGAGGTCGCCGGCCACAGCTGTAGACGCGCGAAGGGCGATCCGCGTAGAGGGAATTTTTCGAATACTTCTCCATCACCAAAAATTATGAAAAAATACCGTCGTTCCTTTAGCACATGTGCCCACGTCGTGCAAAAAAACTCATGATTTTATCGCGCTCCGAGTATTTAGTAATATTGACGCCGCATCGTTACCGCAGAACGTCTACTACCGTGTCATCGCCGTCTGTGAGGGGGGGCCACGCACCGGAGACGCGCCCCGCCTCTTAGAACATGCCACCACACCATCCCGCATGTATGAGGGCCCGGTGCGACGCTCCGGTGGAATTGCTACCCCCAGTGCCCCCGTCCCGCCTAACCCTGTAGCGTTTAACCACGGGATCTAGCCCTTTGACTTTGCACGGACGGGCTTTGACCAATGGACCTCCCCACCCGGTTGTGTTAGCTCAGCCCATAGGAACACTTTGGAGCAACATCCGGGCCAGATGTTGCCGTGGGCCTATGGGCTGACCTTACACAACCGGGTGGATACATCTACTGCTCAAAGCCCGTCCGTGGAAAGTCAAAGGGGTAGATCCCGTGGTCAAATGCTACAGGGTTAGGCGGGACGGGGGCCCTAGGGCGGTAGCAATGCCACCGGAGCGTCGCACCGGGACCTCATACAAGCCGCGTGCCGGGTGCCTACGCCTGCCACCATGCTTATATAATTGTAGGAGGGCCACCGCAACACCTGGCGGCATTGCTACCCCCAGGTACCCTGTCCCGTCTAACCCTGACACAGACGACCGCCGGGTCTATCCCTTTGACTTTCGCTGGATGTAGTTTGACCGGTGGACCTTTTCACCTTGTTGTCATAGCCCAGCCATAGCTACACCCCCAACACAGTCCCGGCACAACCCACCCCAATATTCCCTCTGCGTCGGCCCGACATGGCCGTTTCCCCCTCCTGGGCACGGCGGCATCGACGCCCGTGAGGGGGGAGGGGGCACACCCTGGAGCCGCGTGCCTGCGCCTGCCACCATGTTTCCACAACCATAGGAGGGCCCACCGCAACACCTGGTGGCATTGCTACCCCCCACAGGTACCCGGAGCGTCCCGTCTGTCAACCTCGGAAAGTACCAAGAATGGTGCAAAGCATCCACAAGCGGCTGCATAAACACACCCAATTGCTTCCCCGGGTAGTCAGGCCCCGGAATGATGAGCGACAAGAACATGGTCTTCCGTTGCATTAGGGCACCGGGAGGAAGATTGAGCTGAATTACAAACACAGGCCAACAGTTGTATGGATTGGACGACATACCATATGGATTCAACCCATCACCTGATATGGCTATTCTGACATTCCCAGCCTCGGCTACTTCCTCGGGGTATTCTTCATCGAATGACTTCCATGCTTCCCCTCCTGATGGATGTACGATTTTGTTTGGATTGTACCTTATACCTTCCTTGTGCCACTTCGTCATTTTGGCAGACTCCTTCGTGATGAAAAGGCGCTGCAGTCTTTTTATAAAATCAAGATACCGAAGAACCTTAACGGGGAAGGTTAGCTGCTTTTTCTCACCATCCTCACCGACCACCTCAATGTACCGA
>NW_021299738.1:0-963 GCF_002162155.2 Triticum dicoccoides
GGGACATTCCTAAAACGGCCTTTGTTACTCGTTATGGCCAATACGAGTACACCGTCATGTCCTTCGGTTTAACCAACGCTCCAGCCACCTTTTCTCGGTTAATGAACTCAATCTTCATGGAGTATTTGGATAAATTCGTCGTAGTTTATCTCGATGATATACTCATCTACTCCAAGAACGAGGAGGAACATGCCGAACATCTAAGGCTAGTGTTGAAGAAACTTCGAGAGCATCGCCTTTATGCCAAATTTTCTAAATGTGAATTCTGGTTGTCGGAAGTGACCTATCTAGGTCATGTAATATCTGGTAAAGGTATTGCTGTTAACCCTGAGCGAGTTCAAGCCGTCCTTAATTGGACTCCACCTGAATCGGTCAAGCAAGTTCGGAGTTTTCTGGGCTTAGCGAGCTATTGTCGTCGCTTTGTCGAGAACTTCTCCAAAGTTGCTAAACCTCTAGCAGAACTCCTCAAGAAAGATAAAAAGTTCGAATGGACTCCACAATGTGAGCACAGATTTCAGGAACTGAAAAGACGCCTGACTTCTGCTCCCGTACTGGTACCGCCAGACTTCTCTAAGGACTTTGTTATCTACTGCGACGCCTCGCGACAAGGATTAGGTTGCATTCTCATGCAAGATCGACATGTAATTGCTTACGCTTCACGGCAATTGCACCCACATGAGGAGAATTATCCTACTCATGATCTAGAGCTTGCAGCCGTAGTCTATGCACTTAAGACCTGGCGACATTACCTCCTCGGTAACCGTTGCGAAATATTCACTGATCACCAAAGTCTGAAGTACATTTTCACCCAACCGGATTTGAATCTCAGGCAAAGACGTTGGGTTGAGTTGATCACAGATTTCGACTTAGGAATAACTTACACCCCAGGGAAAGCCAACGTCATGGCTGATGCGCTAAGTCGTAAATCTTATTGTAACAACCTAATGTTACAACAAAGTCAAC
>NW_021299739.1:0-1027 GCF_002162155.2 Triticum dicoccoides
GAGGCCCAAAGATTCAGTTCACCTTTCTAGGTATTTCAGTTTCAGGCTTGCATTATTTCTAGAGGCCCAAAGATTCAGTTCACCTTTCTAGGTATTTCAGTTTCAGGCTTGCATTATTTCTAGAGGCCCAAAGATTCAGTTCACCTTTCTAGGTATTTTAGTTACAGGCTTGCATTATTTCTAGAGGCCCAAAGATTAAGTTCCCAGTCGGCGGCAAGCGGCCCTGCTACCCATGCCGGTGTCGACCTCAACTCGCAAGGGCCGACGTCAGAGGGGTTCCCGGGGCTTGGGCTCTACAGAGCCTTCCTCCAGAGCGACAATGGCGAGCTCCTCCCTCAGTGCGTGAGGGGCTCCTAGCTCCCTCCCTATCGTGAATGACTTCCGTGATCAGTTAGCTCATTCTTTGTTTCATGAAGTTTTTTTTATTTTGTTAATCTTGATTGACGACTTGTATGTTTAAGTGGGATATCTCATTTGTATGGACAAAGTAAAAATTATCATGTTTTGCATGCTTGATTTGTATAAATGGTTCGTTTATGTCAATTGTGAGCGGGAGGAGGCCACAAAAGAGCCGGCCACACCAAGAGGGTGCTTGGATCCAAGGGACTTATTTTAGTCTGACTAAAAATAGTCTCTTTAAGAGTCTAAAGTTCCAAGCACCCCTGACTAAAGAGGGGCTAAAACTAGTCTTGAGACTAAATTTTTTTAGTCAGGGGTACCCCTACTAAAATGTGCATTAGTCCTCTCTCTCCTCATTTAACTCCTCTCCTTTAACACAAGCGAGTTCTGGATTGGAGGGTTTGGAGGATAATAAATGGTCATTAACTTGATTTTAGTCTCTTTAGTATTTGGATCCAAGAATGGGTGAGGCTAGCAAGTTTTAGTCCCACTACTTTTAGTCATGGAACTAAAATGTATCCAAGCACCCTCCAAATCCGGCAGGAAATAGGGTCCAAACTAGTCAAATGATTGAGATAGAGCATTTATTGGCAATCTAACCCTGCCATCCATACACCTCTATGGTTTA
>NW_021299740.1:0-1029 GCF_002162155.2 Triticum dicoccoides
GAGGCCCAAAGATTCAGTTCACCTTTCTAGGTATTTCAGTTTCAGGCTTGCATTATTTCTAGAGGCCCAAAGATTCAGTTCACCTTTCTAGGTATTTCAGTTTCAGGCTTGCATTATTTCTAGAGGCCCAAAGATTCAGTTCACCTTTCTAGGTATTTTAGTTACAGGCTTGCATTATTTCTAGAGGCCCAAAGATTAAGTTCCCAGTCGGCGGCAAGCGGCCCTGCTACCCATGCCGGTGTCGACCTCAACTCGCAAGGGCCGACGTCAGAGGGGTTCCCGGGGCTTGGGCTCTACAGAGCCTTCCTCCAGAGCGACAATGGCGAGCTCCTCCCTCAGTGCGTGAGGGGCTCCTAGCTCCCTCCCTATCGTGAATGACTTCCGTGATCAGTTAGCTCATTCTTTGTTTCATGAAGTTTTTTTTTTATTTTGTGAATCTTGATTGACGACTTGTATGTTTAAGTGGGATATCTCATTTGTATGGACAAAGTAAAAATTATCATGTTTTGCATGCTTGATTTGTATAAATGGTTCGTTTATGTCAATTGTGAGCGGGAGGAGGCCACAAAAGAGCCGGCCACACCAAGAGGGTGCTTGGATCCAAGGGACTTATTTTAGTCTGACTAAAAATAGTCTCTTTAAGAGTCTAAAGTTCCAAGCACCCCTGACTAAAGAGGGGCTAAAACTAGTCTTGAGACTAAATTTTTTTAGTCAGGGGTACCCCTACTAAAATGTGCATTAGTCCTCTCTCTCCTCATTTAACTCCTCTCCTTTAACACAAGCGAGTTCTGGATTGGAGGGTTTGGAGGATAATAAATGGTCATTAACTTGATTTTAGTCTCTTTAGTATTTGGATCCAAGAATGGGTGAGGCTAGCAAGTTTTAGTCCCACTACTTTTAGTCATGGAACTAAAATGTATCCAAGCACCCTCCAAATCCGGCAGGAAATAGGGTCCAAACTAGTCAAATGATTGAGATAGAGCATTTATTGGCAATCTAACCCTGCCATCCATACACCTCTATGGTTTA
>NW_021299741.1:0-2365 GCF_002162155.2 Triticum dicoccoides
AAGTGATAAAAGTGAGCGTAAACGGCATTGCAAAGATAGGAAATAAGGCCTAGGGTTCATACTTTCACTAGTGCAAGTTCCCTCAACAATACTAACATAATTGGATCACATAACTATCCCTCAACATGCAACAAAGAGTCACTCCAAAGTCACTAATAGCGGAGAACGAACGAAGAGTTTATGGTAGGGTACGAAACCACCTCAAAGTTATTCTTTCCAATCAATCCGTTGGGCTATTCCTATAGGTGTCACAAACAGCCCTAGAGTTCGTACTAGAATAACACCTTAAGACACAAATCAACCAAAACCCTAATGTCACCTAGATACTCCAATGTCACCTCAAGTATCCGTGGGTATGATTATACGATATGCATCACACAATCTCAGATTCATCTATTCAACCAACACATAGAACCTCAAAGAGTGCCCCAAAGTTCCTACCGGAGAATCACGACGAAAACGTGTGCCAACCCCTATGCATAGGTTCATGGGCGGAACCCGTAAGTTGATCACCAAAACATACATCAAGTGGATCAATAGAATACCCCATTGTCACCACGGGTATCCCACGCAAGACATACATCAAGTGTTCTCAAATCTTTAAAGACTCAATCCGATAAGATTACTTCAAAGGGGAAACTCAATTCATTACAAGAGAGAAGAGGGAGAGGAGAAACATAAGATCCAACTATAATAGCAAAGCTCGCGATACATCAAGATCGTGCCAAATCAAGAACATGAGAGAGAGAGAGAGATCAAACACATAGCTACTGGTACATACCCTCAGCCCCAAGGGAGAACTACTTCCTCTCGTCATGGAGAGCACCGGGATGATGAAGATGGCCACCGGAGAAGGATTGCCCCCTCCGGCAGGGTGCCGGAACGGGTCTAGATTGGTTTTTGGTGGCTACAGGCGCTTCTGGCGGCGGAACTCCCAATCTAATCTCCGTTCTGGAAGTTTTAGGTTACGTAGGTATATATGGGTGCAGGAGGTGCGTCGGTGGACCGAAGGGGGGCCACGAGGCTGGGGGGCGCGCCCCCTACCCTTGTGAGCTCCTCCTTCATCTTCTGACATAGGGTCCAAGTCTATCCGGTAGGTTTCCTTCCAAAAATAACTTCTCCAGTTGATTTCGTTCCGTTTCGACTCCGTTTTATATTCCTTTTCTTTGAAACACTGAAATAGGCAAAAAACATTAAATCTGGGCTGGGCCTCCGGTTAATAGGTTAGTCCCGAAAGTAATATAAAAGTGGATAATAAAGCCCAATATTGCCCAAAACAGTAGATAATATAGCATGGAGCAATCAAAAATTATAGATACGTTGGAGACGTATCAAGCATCCCCAAGCTTAATTTCTGCTCGTCCTCGAGTAGGTAAATGATAAAAAAGATAATTTTTGATGTGGAATGCCAGTTGGCATAATTTCAATGTAATTCTTCTTACTTGTGATATGAATATTCAGATCCGAAAGATTCAAGACAAAAGTTCATATTGACATAAAAATAATAATACTTCAAGCATACTAACTAAGCAATCATGTCTTCTCAAAATAACATGGCCAAAGAAAGTTCATCCCTACAAAATCATATAGTTTAGTCATGCTCCATTTTCGTCACACAAGAATGCTTTCATCATGCACAACCCTGATGACAAGCCAAGCAATTGTTTAATACTTTAGTAATCTCAAACCTATAAACCTTCACGCAATACATGAGCGTGAGCCATGGATATAACACTATGGGTGGAATATAATAATGAGGGGGTTATGTGGAGAAGACAAAAAGGAGAAAGTCTCACATCAACGAGGCTAATCAATGGGCTATGGAGATGCCCATCGATTGATGTTAATGCAAGGAGTAGGGATTGCCATGCAACGGATGCACTAGAGCTATAAATGTATGAAAGCTCAAAAAAATAAACTAGTGGGTGTGCATCCAACTTGCTTGCTCACGAAGACCTAGGGCACTTGAGGAGGCCCATTGTTGGAATATACAAGCCAAGCTCTATAATGAAAAATTCCCACTAGTATATGAAAATGATAACATGAGAGACTCTCTACTATGAAGATCATGGTGCTACTTTGAAGCACAAGTGTGGTAAAAGGATAGTAACATTGTCCCTTCTCTCTTTTTCTCTCATTTTTGGGCCTTTTTATGGTCTTTCTCCTTTTTGGGGGGCCTTCTCTTTTTTTGGGCCTTCTCTTTTTTTATGGCCTTTCTCTTTTTATGGCCTTTCTTTTTTTTATTCCTCACTTGGGACAATGCTCTAATAATGATGATCATCACACTTCTATTTATTTACAACTCAATGATTACAACTCGATACTAGAACAAAGATGACTCTATATGAATGCCTCTGGCGGTGTA
>NW_021299742.1:0-2367 GCF_002162155.2 Triticum dicoccoides
AAGTGATAAAAGTGAGCGTAAACGGCATTGCAAAGATAGGAAATAAGGCCTAGGGTTCATACTTTCACTAGTGCAAGTTCCCTCAAC
The DNA here is from genome assembly GCF_002162155.2 of Triticum dicoccoides. Taxonomy (NCBI): domain Eukaryota; kingdom Viridiplantae; phylum Streptophyta; class Magnoliopsida; order Poales; family Poaceae; genus Triticum; species Triticum dicoccoides. The sequence continues at coordinate 88 of NW_021299742.1, forward strand.
AATACTAACATAATTGGATCACATAACTATCCCTCAACATGCAACAAAGAGTCACTCCAAAGTCACTAATAGCGGAGAACGAACGAAGAGTTTATGGTAGGGTACGAAACCACCTCAAAGTTATTCTTTCCAATCAATCCGTTGGGCTATTCCTATAGGTGTCACAAACAGCCCTAGAGTTCGTACTAGAATAACACCTTAAGACACAAATCAACCAAAACCCTAATGTCACCTAGATACTCCAATGTCACCTCAAGTATCCGTGGGTATGATTATACGATATGCATCACACAATCTCAGATTCATCTATTCAACCAACACATAGAACCTCAAAGAGTGCCCCAAAGTTCCTACCGGAGAATCACGACGAAAACGTGTGCCAACCCCTATGCATAGGTTCATGGGCGGAACCCGTAAGTTGATCACCAAAACATACATCAAGTGGATCAATAGAATACCCCATTGTCACCACGGGTATCCCACGCAAGACATACATCAAGTGTTCTCAAATCTTTAAAGACTCAATCCGATAAGATTACTTCAAAGGGAAAACTCAATTCATTACAAGAGAGAAGAGGGAGAGGAGAAACATAAGATCCAACTATAATAGCAAAGCTCGCGATACATCAAGATCGTGCCAAATCAAGAACATGGGAGAGAGAGAGAGAGATCAAACACATAGCTACTGGTACATACCCTCAGCCCCAAGGGAGAACTACTTCCTCTCGTCATGGAGAGCACCGGGATGATGAAGATGGCCACCGGAGAAGGATTGCCCCCTCCGGCAGGGTGCCGGAACGGGTCTAGATTGGTTTTTGGTGGCTACAGGCGCTTCTGGCGGCGGAACTCCCAATCTAATCTCCGTTCTGGAAGTTTTAGGTTACGTAGGTATATATGGGTGCAGGAGGTGCGTCGGTGGACCGAAGGGGGGCCACGAGGCTGGGGGGCGCCCCCCCTACCCTTGTGAGCTCCTCCTTCATCTTCTGACATAGGGTCCAAGTCTATCCGGTAGGTTTCCTTCCAAAAATAACTTCTCCAGTTGATTTCGTTCCGTTTCGACTCCGTTTTATATTCCTTTTCTTTGAAACACTGAAATAGGCAAAAAACATTAAATCTGGGCTGGGCCTCCGGTTAATAGGTTAGTCCCGAAAGTAATATAAAAGTGGATAATAAAGCCCAATATTGCCCAAAACAGTAGATAATATAGCATGGAGCAATCAAAAATTATAGATACGTTGGAGACGTATCAAGCATCCCCAAGCTTAATTTCTGCTCGTCCTCGAGTAGGTAAATGATAAAAAAGATAATTTTTGATGTGGAATGCCAGTTGGCATAATTTCAATGTAATTCTTCTTACTTGTGATATGAATATTCAGATCCGAAAGATTCAAGACAAAAGTTCATATTGACATAAAAATAATAATACTTCAAGCATACTAACTAAGCAATCATGTCTTCTCAAAATAACATGGCCAAAGAAAGTTCATCCCTACAAAATCATATAGTTTAGTCATGCTCCATTTTCGTCACACAAGAATGCTTTCATCATGCACAACCCTGATGACAAGCCAAGCAATTGTTTAATACTTTAGTAATCTCAAACCTATAAACCTTCACGCAATACATGAGCGTGAGCCATGGATATAACACTATGGGTGGAATATAATAATGAGGGGGTTATGTGGAGAAGACAAAAAGGAGAAAGTCTCACATCAACGAGGCTAATCAATGGGCTATGGAGATGCCCATCGATTGATGTTAATGCAAGGAGTAGGGATTGCCATGCAACGGATGCACTAGAGCTATAAATGTATGAAAGCTCAAAAAAATAAACTAGTGGGTGTGCATCCAACTTGCTTGCTCACGAAGACCTAGGGCACTTGAGGAGGCCCATTGTTGGAATATACAAGCCAAGCTCTATAATGAAAAATTCCCACTAGTATATGAAAATGATAACATGAGAGACTCTCTACTATGAAGATCATGGTGCTACTTTGAAGCACAAGTGTGGTAAAAGGATAGTAACATTGTCCCTTCTCTCTTTTTCTCTCATTTTTGGGCCTTTTTATGGTCTTTCTCCTTTTTGGGGGGCCTTCTCTTTTTTTGGGCCTTCTCTTTTTTTATGGCCTTTCTCTTTTTATGGCCTTTCTTTTTTTTATTCCTCACTTGGGACAATGCTCTAATAATGATGATCATCACACTTCTATTTATTTACAACTCAATGATTACAACTCGATACTAGAACAAAGATGACTCTATATGAATGCCTCTGGCGGTGTA
>NW_021299742.1:2377-5381 GCF_002162155.2 Triticum dicoccoides
ATCCTGAGTCGCCAGGCCGGGCTCCCTCGACCTCTCCCCTGCTCTCCTTCCCTTTCTTCCCCATCTCTCTCTCGTGTTTCATCCTCTCTCTCTCTGCCTCTTTGAAATAGAGAACTCCTATAGGTTCCCGTCACCAACGGCCGCCATGGATGCCTCCCAAGCTCCACATCGCGCCGTCCCTTTCCTCTACCCCGAGCAGAGCTCCGCCTCCGCTCGATCTACTGCCTCACCGCCACACCGGCGAGCGCGATGCCGGAGGACCACAGGTCACCGTGCCTCTAACCGTCCTTCGCCTTTTCTCTTTCCCTCCTGCCTACTCCTCCTTCTCTCTCTCAGTCCTCTTCCTCTCTGTGTACAGGGCGAACAGGAGCTCCCATGGCCGCCGCCGCCATCTTGGCTACCCTCGCCGGAGAGCACCGCGCCGCCACGAGTCGCTTCCTTCCCTTGGAACCTCGTCGATGACCCCGCTGTTGCCAGCTAGTAGCAGCAGCCCGGAGTCCCCGACTGCGCCTCGTTCATGGATGCAGGAGCACGAGATCCCTCATCCTCGTTGCACGCATCGCTCGCCGGAGTCGCGCCCAAGTTCCACCGCGACGCGCCTATCTAGCCTCTGCATCGAGCAGAGGAGGACGATGCCTTCTTGCCCCAGCTCCTCTTCAGCCCGCCTACCTCACCTCCTTGGGCCGAGCCCACTGGGTGAGCAGCCCCTCCCCCCTATTCCTATCGGGCCAGCCAGTTTTGGCCCATATCTGTTTTTTTCCTCTGCGATTTTAGCATTATCCTGAGACTACAGTTTTACAGAAAAGTCCTCCTAGTTCATGCATAATATAACTCACAAATGGTGCATCGGTTTAAAATGTTTTATATGTGAAAAATGCTTAGAATTATGTGTAGATTAATAATATGCCACTTTCATGCATGCTTAAAATGTTGTTTGGTTAAATTTGCTCCTATGCCATGCTAAAATGCTTTATTTCATAACTTAATAACCGTAGCTCCAAATTTAATAAACTTTATATGTAAATGGGGTAGAAAATGCCTAGTTTAACATGGTGTACTTACTTTGCATGTTTAACAACTCTAAAATATTGTCTAGGGAAGAATAGTACCAAATCTAAAATATGCACATGATGATTTTCTGGACTTGTTGCTTGTTGTTCTGGCCTCATTTAAACTTGCCTAGTTGGGTACTTTTCATTTGCTTCACCCCTTGCCATGTTAAGAACATTTAATATTGTTGGGTACATAAATGAGAGAGAACTAAATAATTGACGTGGTGTTTCATCAATATGCAACGGAGTTGCATATTGAGCCCCACTTAACTTGTAGTATTGTTTGTGCACTTTGCCATGCCATGCTACATTAAACCGGACATGCATCATCCTTGGTTGTGCATCATGCCATGTTATGATTGGTTGTTTACTATGTTGTTTGCTTCTTTCTGGGTTACTACATTGCGTTTGTGAGGATTCGTTCGACTTCGTCCGTTTGTCTTCTTCATGGACTCGTTCTTCTTCCTTGCGGGATCTCAGGCAAGATGACCATACCCTCGAAATCACTTCTATCTTTGCTTGCCAGTAGATCGCTCTATTGCTATGCCGCGATACCTACCACTTGCTATATCATGCCTCCCATTTTGCCATGTCAGCCTCTAACCCACCTTTCCTAGCAAACTGTTGTTTGGCTATGTTACCGCTTTTGGCTCAGCGCCACTTATAGCGTTGCTAGTTGCAGGTGAAGTTGAAGTTTGTTCCATGTTGGAACATGGATATTGTTGGGATATCATTATTATCTCTTATTTACTTTAATGCATCTATATACTTGGTAAAGGGTGGAAGGCTCGGCCTTATGCCTGGTGTTTTGTTCCACTCTTGCCGCCCTAGTTTCCATCATACCGGTGTTATGTTCCTTGATTTTGTGTTCCTTACGCGGTTGGGTGTTATGGGAACCCCTTGATAGTTCGCTTTGAATAAAACTCCTCTAGCAAGGCCCAACCTTGGTTTACATTTGCCTAACAACCTATTACCCTTCCCTTGGTTCGGCCAACCGGAGGGTTGATGTCTACTACACAACCTTCTTCTTGTAGACGTTGTTGGGCCTCCAAGTGCAAAGGTTTGTACGACAGTAGCAAATTTCCCTCAAGTGGATGACCTAAGGTTTATCAATCCGTAGGAGGTGTAGGATGAAGATGGTCTCTCTCAAGCAACCCTGCAACCAAATAACAAAGAGTCTCTTGTGTCCCCAACACACCCAATACAATGGTAAATTGTATAGGTGCACTAGTTCGGCGAAGAGATGGTGAAACAAGTGGTATATGGATAGTAGATAAAGGTATTTGTAATCTGAAATAATAAAAACAGCAAGGTAGAAAGTGATAAAAGTGAGCGTAAACGGCATTGCAAAGATAGGAAATAAGGCCTAGGGTTCATACTTTCACTAGTGCAAGTTCCCTCAACAATACTAACATAATTGGATCACATAACTATCCCTCAACATGCAACAAAGAGTCACTCCAAAGTCACTAATAGCGGAGAACGAACGAAGAGTTTATGGTAGGGTACGAAACCACCTCAAAGTTATTCTTTCCAATCAATCCGTTGGGCTATTCCTATAGGTGTCACAAACAGCCCTAGAGTTCGTACTAGAATAACACCTTAAGACACAAATCAACCAAAACCCTAATGTCACCTAGATACTCCAATGTCACCTCAAGTATCCGTGGGTATGATTATACGATATGCATCACACAATCTCAGATTCATCTATTCAACCAACACATAGAACCTCAAAGAGTGCCCCAAAGTTCCTACCGGAGAATCACGACGAAAACGTGTGCCAACCCCTATGCATAGGTTCATGGGCGGAACCCGTAAGTTGATCACCAAAACATACATCAAGTGGATCAATAGAATACCCCATTGTCACCACGGGTATCCCACGCAAGACATACATCAAGTGTTCTCAAATCTTTAAAGACTCAATCCGATAAGATTACTTCAAAGGG
>NW_021299742.1:9801-13726 GCF_002162155.2 Triticum dicoccoides
TTTTTCTAGCACTTGACCACAATTATCCTTTCCATCATACTCACGAAAGATATTAAAAAGATGAAGCGTATGAGGCAAACTTAATTCCATTTTTTTTGTAATTTTCTTTTATAAACTAAACTAGTGATAAAACAAGAAACTAAAAGACTCGATTGCAAGATCTAAAGATATACCTTCAAGCACTCACCTCCCCGGCAACGGCGTCAGAAATGAGCTTGATGTCTACTACACAACCTTCTTCTTGTAGACGTTGTTGGGCCTCCAAGTGTAGAGGTTTGTAGGACAGTAGCAAATTTCCCTCAAGTGGATGACCTAAGGTTCATAAATCCGTAGGAGGCGTAGGATGAAGATGGTCTCTCTCAAGCAACCCTGCAACCAAATAACAAAGAGTCTCTTGTGTCCCAACACACCCAATACAATGGTAAATTGTATAGGTGCACTAGTTCGGTGAAGAGATGGTGAAACAAGTGTTATATGGATAGTAGATAAAGGTATTTGTAATCTGAAATAATAAAAACAGCAAGGTAGCAAGTGATAAAAGTGAGCGTAAACGGTATTGCAATGATAGGAAATAAGGCCTAGGGTTCATACTTTCACTAGTGCAAGTTCCCTCAACAATACTAACATAATTGGATCACATAACTATCCCTCAACATGCAACAAAGAGTCACTCCAAAGTCACTAATAGCGGAGAACGAACGAAGAGATTATGGTAGGGTACGAAACCACCTCAAAGTTATTCTTTCCAATCAATCCGTTGGGCTATTCCTATAGGTGTCACAAACAGTCCTAGAGTTCGTACTAGAATAACACCTTAAGACACAAATCAACCAAAACCCTAATGTCACCTAGATAATCCAATGTCACCTCAAGTATCCGTGGGTATGATTATACGATATGCATCACACAGTCTCAGATTCATCTTTTCAACCAACACATAGAACCTCAAAGAGTGCCCCAAAGTTCCTACCGGAGAATCACGACGAAAACGTGTGCCAACCCCCATGCATAGGTTCATGGGCGGAACCCACAAGTTGATCACCAAAACATACATCAAGTGGATCAATAGAATACCCCATTGTCACCACGGGTATCCCACACAAGACATACATCAAGTGTTCTCAAATCTTTAAAGACTCAATCCGATAAGATTACTTCAAAGGAGAAACTCAATTCATTACAAGAGAGAAGAGGGGGAGGAGAAACATAAGATCCAACTATAATAGCAAAGCTCGCGATACATCAAGATCGTGCCAAATCAAGAACACGAGAGAGAGAGAGAGAGAGAGAGATCAAACACATACTTGCTGGTACATACCCTCAGCCCCGAGGGAGAACTACTCCCTCCTCATCATGGAGAGCACCGGGATGATGAAGATGGCCACCGGAGAAGGATTGCCCCTCCGGCAGGGTGCCAGAACGGGTCTAGATTGGTTTTTAGTGGCTACGGAGGCTTCTGGCGGCGGAACTCCCGATCTAATCTCCGTTCTGGAAGTTTTAGGTTACGTAGGTATATATGGGTGCAGGAGGTACGTCGATGGACCGAAGGGGGGGCCACGAGGCAGGGGGGCGCGCCCTAGGGGGGTGGGTGCACCCCCTACCCTTGTGAGCTCCTCCTTCATCTTCTGACGTAGGGTCCAAGTCTATTCGGTAGGTTTCCTTCCAAAAATAACTTCTCCAGTTGATTTCATTCCGTTTCGACTCCGTTTGGTATTCCTTTTCTTCGAAACACTGAAATAGGCAAAAAACAGCAAATCTGGGCTGGGCCTCCGGTTAATAGGTTAGTCCCGAAAGTAATATAAAAGTGGATAATAAAGCCCAATATTGCCCAAAACAGTAGATAATATAGCATGGAGCAATCAAAAATTATAGATACGTTGGAGACGTATCAAGGGTCATCTTTATATTAACACCCCCTCCCGGGCCAGTGCTTCTCTAAGTGTTGGTCCGAACTAGGCAACCTGCGGGGCCACCTCGGGGCAACTTGAGGGCTGGTTTTACTTGTAGCTTGACCTATCCGGTGTGTCCTGAGAATGAGATACGTGCGACTCCTATCGGGATGTCGACACATCGGGCGGCTTTGCTAGTCTTGTTTTACCATTGTCGAAATGTCTTGTAACCAGGATTCTGAGACTGATCGGGTCTTCCCGGGAGAAGGAATATCCTTCGTTGACCGTGAGAGCTTGTGATGGGCTAAGTTGGGACACCCCTGCAGGGTTTTGAACTTTCAAAAGTCGTGCTCGTGGTTATGTGGCAGATGGGAATTTGTTAATGTCCTGTTGTAGAGAACTTGACACTTAATTTAATTAAAATGAATCAACCGCGTGTGTAGCCATGATGGTCTCTTTCCGGCGGAATCCGGGAAGTGAACACGGTTCTTGTGTTATGTTTGTGGGTAAGTAATTTCAGGATCACTTCTTGATCACTTCTAGTTCACGACCGTCGCGTTGCTTCTCTTCTCGCTCTCATTTGCGTATGTTAGCCACCATATATGCTTAGTGCTTGCTGCAGCTCCACCTCATTACCCTATCCTACCCATAAGCTTAAATAGTCTTGATCTCGCGGGTGTGAGATTGCTGAGTCCTCGTGACTCACAGATACTTCCAAACAGTTGTAGGTGCCGATGATACCAGTGCAGGTGACGCAGCCCAGCTCAAGTGGGAGCTCGATGAAGATCTTGTTCGTTGTGTTGTTTTCGTTTTCCTGTTGATCAGTAGTGGAGCCCAACTGGGACAATCGGGGATCTAGCAATTGGGGTTGTCTTCTTTTATTTTGGTTCCGTAGTCGGACCTTGATTGTATTCTGGATGATGTATGTTTAACTTGTATTTGTGTGAAGTGGCGATTGTAAGCCAACCCTTTATCCCTTTCTTATTCAGTACATGGGATTGTGTGAAGATTACCCCTTTTGCGACAAGCCTACCATGCGGCTATGCCTCTAAGTCGTGCCCCGGCACGTGGGAGATATTGCCGCATTGTGGGTGTTACACCAGATTAATGCGAGACCTCAAGCATGCAGCCGGCGCCTGGGTAGATGAGTTACCATCAGTACTGTGGGGCCTGAGGACAACGCCAAATCAGTCGACTAGCCGGACTCCCTTCTTCTTGGTTTATGGAGCCGAGGCCGTGCTATCGACTGATTTACTCCATAATGCCCCATGAGTGGAACTCTTCTCAGAGGCAGAAGCAGAACAAGCCCGACAAGATGTTGTTGACCTTCTGGAAGAGGAAAGAGAAATGGCCCTGATCAGGTCGACCATCTATCAATAAGACCTTCATCGGTTCCACGCCAGAAACATCAAGGGTCGAGCATTTCAGGAAGGGGACCTGGTTCTCAGAGTGGATCAGCAACGACCACACAAGTTGTCTCCCGCTTGGGAGGGCCATTTCATCATCACCAAAGTGCTTCACAATGGAGCATACCACCTGTATGATGTGGAGCACAAAAAGGACGAGCCACACGCTTGGAATGCGGAGCTTCTCCGCCACTTTAACGCTTAAGCATTCAGGCTGTCGAGATGTAATAAGAAGTAGACATGGTTTTGCAACCTCCTAAATGATTGTTATTACTTATACATGTGTCCAAAATTCCCCAGTGGGTGGCTTAGCCGCGAATCCGATTCGCCTAAGTTTCAAAAATCCTACCGAGTGGTGAGCAACCCTCCCACTCGGGGGCTTAGCTGCAGTCCAGTACTCGCCTAAGTGTAAAAACAATCCTACCGAGTGGTGAGCAACCCTCCCACTCGGGGGCTTAGCTGCAGTCCAGTACTCTCCTAAGTTTCAAAAAAAATCCCACTGAGTGAGGGGCAATTCGCTCACTCGGGGGCTTAGCTGCGAACCCGATTCGCCTAAGTTTCAAAAATCCTACCGAGTGGAGAGCATGCCTCCCACTCGGGGGCTTAGCTGCAGTCCAGTACTCGCCTAAG
>NW_021299742.1:13736-15336 GCF_002162155.2 Triticum dicoccoides
CTCCCGCTTGGGAGGGCCATTTCATCATCACCAAAGTGCTTCACAATGGAGCATACCACCTGTATGATGTGGAGCACAAAAAGGACGAGCCACACGCTTGGAATGCGGAGCTTCTCCGCCACTTTAACGCTTAAGCATTCAGGCTGTCGAGATGTAATAAGAAGTAGACATGGTTTTGCAACCTCCTAAATGATTGTTATTACTTATACATGTGTCCAAAATTCCCCAGTGGGTGGCTTAGCCGCGAATCCGATTCGCCTAAGTTTCAAAAATCCTACCGAGTGGTGAGCAACCCTCCCACTCGGGGGCTTAGCTGCAGTCCAGTACTCGCCTAAGTGTAAAAACAATCCTACCGAGTGGTGAGCAACCCTCCCACTCGGGGGCTTAGCTGCAGTCCAGTACTCGCCTAAGTTTCAAAAAAAATCCCACTGAGTGAGGGGCAATTCGCTCACTCGGGGGCTTAGCTGCGAACCCGATTCGCCTAAGTTTCAAAAATCCTACCGAGTGGAGAGCATGCCTCCCACTCGGGGGCTTAGCTGCAGTCCAGTACTCGCCTAAGTTTCAGAAATCCTACCGAGTGGTGAGAAACCCTCCCACTCGGGGGCTTAGCTGCAGTCCAGTGCTCGCCTAAGTTTCAGAAATCCTACCGAGTGGTGAGCAACCCTCCCACTCGGAGGCTTAGCTGTAGTCCAGTACTCGCCTAAGTGTAAAAAAATCCTACCGAGTGGTGAGCAACCCTCCCACTCGGGGGCTTAGATGAAGTCCAGTACTCGCCTAAGTTTCAGAAATCCTACCAAGTGGTGAGCAACCCTCCCACTCTGGGGCTTAGCTGCAGTCCAGTACTCGCCTAAGTTTCAAAAATCCTACCGAGTGGTGAGCAACCCTCCCACTCGGGGGCTTAGATGCAGTCCAGTATTCACCTAAGTTTCAGAAATCCTACTGAGTGGTGAGCAACCCTCCCACTCAGGGGCTTAGCTGCAGTCAAGTACTCGCCTAAGCTTCAAAAATCCTACCGAGTTGCAAGAAACCCTCCCACTCGGGGGCTTAGCTGCATTCCAATACTGGCCTAAGTGTAAAAAAATTCCTACCGAGTGGTGAGCAACCCTCCCACTCGGGGGCTTAGCTGCAATCCAGTACTCGCCTAAGTTTAAAAAAATCCTACCGAGTGGTGAGCAACCCTCCCACTCGGGGGCTTAGCTGCAGTCTAGTACTCACCTAAGTTTAAAAAAATCCTACCGAGTGGAGAGCAACCCTCCCACTCAGAGGCTTAGCTGCAGTCTCGTACTCGCCTAAGTTTTAAACATGCTATATCCTTATCCGCAAGGACGATGAGGTGTAGCTCGACCACGACCTTATCTTCGGAGCTACGACACAAATACGACGTCCGCTCCATCCTTATCCGCAAGGACGATGAGGTGCAGGTCGACCATGACCTTATCCTCGGAGCTACGACACAAATACAACGTCCGCTCCATCCATATCCGCAAGGACGATGAGGTGCAAGTCGACCACGACCTTATCCTCGAAGCTGCGGCACAAATACAACGTCCGCTCCATCCTTACCTGCAAAGAAGACGACGAGCAGGTCATGGACGGCATC
>NW_021299742.1:17710-18176 GCF_002162155.2 Triticum dicoccoides
TTTTGCCCTGAATGCTTGCTAGATCCTGCCTCTGTTTGGAGCGCCTCTCTGTGCGAGGCGGAGAGTCGACCTCCTCGCCACTGCTCGAGTCCTCGCTCTCCTTGTCTCCTCCTCCGTCTGAGTGCCAGTCGCCGCTGTCACCCCCGCTCGCCCTTCCCTCCTGCTCCTGCTCTCCGTTGGGCATCGAATACATTTCAGTAAAGATCTGCAAAGGGTAGAGTTGAGTGGATATTAATCATTTTCAAAAGCTAACACATATCAGAGAAAAATACACTCATAAGGAAAGAATTGAACCTTGTCGGGCTCAGTGGTGTTGTCGAGTGGAGGAACCCTTCCGGACCCCTGGGGTTGTCCTTATTCCCAGTGATGCCCAGTAACCACAGCTCCACCGTCTCCTAGCTGACTTCCTCCGGGTGGATCCGAGTGCTGTCCTCAATGCCCGAGTACATCCACATTGGGTGGTCAC
>NW_021299742.1:18239-38773 GCF_002162155.2 Triticum dicoccoides
AGCTTGGAGCGGCTGAATGCATCGAATCATAAATGCTTCTAGCAAATCCATACCAGTCACGCCATCACGGACAAGTTGGACCACTCGCTCAACCAGCATAGCAAGCTCCTCTTTCTCCTCTGGAGTCACTCTCAACGAAGAAGGCTTCTCGACTCGCTCGGTGGAAAACGGAGGAAGACCGGTCGATTGACTTGGAGTCGGTTCATCCTTGCAATAGAACTAGGTCGACTGCCACCCCCTGACTGACTCGGGAAGAATCATGGCAGGGAAAGTGCTTTTGCTCCTCATTTGGATCCCTAAAACCCCACACATCTGGATCACGTGTGTCCTCTCATCACTCGGATTGGCCTCTTTAACCGACTAAGAGCGTCAGGTGAAAATGTGTTTAAAGAGGCCCCAGTGCGGCTGACAACCCAGAAAGTTCTCGCACATGGACACATAGGTAGCGAGGTATGTGATAGTGTTGGGGGAAAAGTGATGAAGTTGGTGAAGGAGTCCTGTACTAAGGGGTCCTTGGTTGTCCGGCCTATTTATGGGCCTGACTGATGGGCTGTGAAGAAATGAAGACCGAAGACGGTGCTCGTGTCTGGATGGTACTCTCCTTGGCGTGGAAGGCAAGCTTGGCGAACAACTATGAAGATTCCATATTATGTAACCGACTCTATGTAACCCTAGATTCCCCCAATGTCTATATAAACCGAAGGACTTAGTCCGGATAGGGGATACTCAATACCATAGTCATACAGGCTAGACTTCTAGGGTTTAGCCATTACGATCTCGTGGTAGATCAACTCTTGTAATACTCGTACCCATCAATATCAATCAAGCAGGACGTAGGGTGTTACCTCCATCGAGGGGGCCTGAACCTGGGTAAAACTTCGTGTCCCATGTCTCCTGTTACCATCAACCTTAGACGCATAGCTTCGGACCCCCTACCCGAGATTCGCCGGTTTTGACACCAACATTGGTGCTTTCATTGAGAGTTCCTCTATGCTGTCGCTGAAAGGTTTGATGGCCCCTTCAATCGTCAATAATGGCGCTATCTACGGAGAAACTTTCCTCCCTGGGCAGATCTTTGTGTTCGGCGGCTTCGCATTGCGGGACAACTCGTTTGGCCATCTGGAGCAGATCAAAAGCTACACCCCCAGCCATCAGGTCAGATTCGGGAGCTTAAACTACGTCGCAGACATCCATGGAGACTTGATCTTCGCCGGATTCGATATCGCGGTAGCCGCTCCCGATCACCCCTATGATCATGACTTAAATCTGTCATCGGGCCGCATCCAGGAGATCGCTTGTCAGGACCCCGACTCAATGCCACATCGATCTAGCATGTAACACCTCATATCACTTTGCGGCCTCACGCGCGGTATTCCCACGGGTGTCGCCTTACCTTAGCCCGGGACCGTTTGCGCCTTTTGGCACACGTATATGACGGTGTCGCTAGCATCCATATGATAAGGAGCCCGAGCTGACATGGCTAGTCGTAAACCCAAAGTGGCACAGACTTACAGGGACAGGCATTCATGACCCAGCATCGAACGTGTCGGTCATCAGCGAGTGAATCCAGGCTGTAGCACTGGGCTAGCAGGACTCCGGTGAACCGGGCTGTAGCGGGCTAACAGGACTCTGGTATTCATCGCGTGACATTTCCCCGAAGGGACAGACACAGGAACGAAGAAGGACACATGCCGGCCAGCCTAAGTGTTCCGGAGCAGTAGCAAGCTACCATGGCTCAGTGAAACACTAGGAGACATTTCCCCGTAAGAGAGGCTACTAAAGATAAACAACTAGATGGTCAGATCCCACACATACCAAGCATTTCAATAACATACACACAATATGCTCGATATGTGCAAATACAACATGGCATCACAACATGACGCTATGACTCAAGTAATTTATCAATAGGCTCCGAGGAGCGAGATATTACAAACATGGGTCTCATGACCCAACAATCAGAGCATACAAATCAAAGCACAAGCGGAAGCTATCATGTCTGGGTACAGACATCTATAAATGAAAAAGGCTGAGAAGCCTGACTATCTACTAGATCCTACCGAGGCACAAGATCGTAGCTGAGGTATCAAGCTAAACGTCGAAGTCCACGCGGAACTACTAGCGAGACCGAAGTCTCTCTGCAAAAACATAAATAGGCAAACGTGAGTACAAATGTACCCAGCAAGACTTACATCAGAACTATCTACATATGCATCATTATCAACAAAGGGGATGGTGGGGTTTAACTGCAGCAAGCCAGCTTTGACTCGGTGGCTATCCTGAACTACGACTGCGAGTAACTCTTTTGAGGTGGCGCACACGAGTCCACATATTCACCATATCAATACACCACTATGGATCCGCTCCCGTCTCCCTACGAGAACGCCATCCATAGCACTCACGCTTATCTTGTGTATTTTAGAGTATCCACTTTCACTTGTCTATGAACTGATATAAGCAACCCAGAAGTCCTTTTCCGTGGACACGGCTATTCGAATAGATCATATTAACCCTGCAGGGGTGTACTTCTTCATACATGTTTCCACCACTTAGCGTCTGCACACGACATGTGCTCGGCAGACTTCAAGCGAAAGCCGACGTGGGTGTAGACCACGACCTACCTAAACACTCAAGTCTCTAGTCCAGGTTTATCGCCTATTCGGGTTCCATCCATGAGGAGATCCGGCCGGAGTTTCGCTCACAGCCCCAAACGATGTGAACAGGGTTCCCGAGATACCAAACGGGCATCCGGTACACCATGCCACGTACCTACCGCATCACAGCCCACCCCTACGGTCAGCGCTGTCCACGGCCTCCAGTAAGCTACAAACACCAGAAACTACTTGCAACTCCTGGACAGAGGACGAGGGTGAATAAGAAGTCGAGCGGGGTCATATTTCAGGGCCCAATGTATGGTAGTAGCTGAATCATGGATCACAAACACAGAACTCAGTTCCTAAGGACGGCTTCAATGAGACAACCCACCATGTACTCCTACATGGCCTCTCACCGACACCTTTTACCAAATCGTGTTCACACACTTAGCTCACACATGGTAGGACATGTTCACACACCTCTGATTCATCCCCGATGAATCAGACCTGACACAACTCTAAGCAGTAGCAGGCATGACAAACAAGCATGAATGAGTAGGCACAATAGGGCTCAAACAACTCCTACTCATGCTAGTGGGTTTCATCTATTTACTGTGGCAATGACAGGTCATGCAGAGGATAAAGGGGTTCAGCTACCGCAGCAAGTAACAGATGAATCGTTGTTGTCCTAATGCAGTAAAAGAGAGCAGGAGCGAGAGAGTGGGATTGTATCGGAATGAACAAGGGGGTTTTGCTTGCCTGGCACTTTTGAAGATAACATTGAGTCTTCATCAGTGTCAACGATCACATCATCGGTATCACGTCTATCGAGAGGGGACAAATACCGGCAACACAGAAGGGAACACAATCAATGCAATGCACAATATGATGCATGATCATGACATGGCAAAATGAATGTGTTTTGGGCTAATGCATCTAAAACCAGATTAAATGAGGTTGGTTTGAATACAAGATTCAAATTCAAACTCCATATGTGATTATTTAAATGCCATTTATATGATTTGTGCTAAACAGCAGCTATAAGTTGTTCTAACATGCATGAAAATGGTACAGATGGATTCCTTGAATTTTTCTGATAATTTTTCATATATAATTTATTTAATTTGGAGTTACGGTTAATTTTCTATGATTTATTGAAGTTTATATAATTTTCTGGAATTATAAATCATTTCCTAATTTATTTTAATTCCAGAAAGGAATTATTGCGTCAGCATGACCTCATGCTGACCTCAGCAGGTCAACGGGCTGCCCCGGGTCAAACCTGACCAGGGGGTCCCATTAGTCAGTGACTTAGGGCTCGTTTAGGTCGCTGGCAGGTGGGCCCAGTCAACGGACACGTCAGCACACTCAATGTTGACGTGTGGGTCCAGGGTAATTAGATTAAACTTAATCCAGTTTAGTTAGCTAGTTAGTTAGGATGTGGGGCCTGGCTGTCAGTTTCACTGGAGGTTAATTAGTGGTTAACTAGACCGGGGTTAGGCCGACGGCTCATCGCCGGCGAGGTCAGTGGCGGCGGAGCGCGTCGGGTTTCGCCCACAGGCGACCATTTGGACGGCGGATTGGTCCTACGCGTAGCTGGGGTTCGCGCGCGTCTGGTAGTGCAAGTGGGAGGAGCTGGGGTGGAGTGGGCTCGCCGGAGTCGAGCTCGTGGCGGCGGCCGGAGTTCGGGCAACGGCGGGTTCGGCGCTATGGTGCATGGGAGGAGGGGTTGGTGGGCGCTACGGGCTCCTGGGAGTGCTCTGAGTACGTCTGCATGCTCGGTTTGGACGGAGGTGAACCAAAACGACGACGGCGACAAGTCCGGCGCCGGTGAGGTCTCGGTCTCGACGGAAACGACGGATACGACGAGCTAATGGACATGGGAGAAGGGGGGGGTCGGTAGAGGAGCTCACAGCGGGGTCGTCGGTGATCTCAGAGAGCTCGGGGACGGCCTGGTGATGACGAATCGGTCGACGACGGCCGTCGGTGCGGAGGACGAAGATGGCGTCGACGATGACGCTCCAGGGCATCCGGCGTCTTGTGGCTCGGTGGTAAGGACGGGGACGTCACGGCGGAGCTCGGGGGCGCGTCGGAGAGGCGAGGGGAAGGCGGTGGCTACGCAGGCGATGAGCGGCGGCGACGGGCTCCGCTCGGGAAGGGAGCAGAGAGGGGAAACAGAGGAGCGAGGGGGAGGGAGGTCCAGAGAGCGAGGGAGAAGTGAGAGGGGGTCGGGGAGGCGCGTGGCGTCTCCGGGCGTCGAGGAGGGAGGCAACCAGGCAGGAGGTGGCCAAGCGCGGTGGCGGTGCTCGCCACCGAGCTGCTTCGTGCGCTGGCACGGGAAGAAGACAGGAGAAGGGGGGGCCAGGTGGGCTGGGCCGCGCAGGTGGGCTGCACAGTGTTGGGCTGTGGGTGGCTGCCAGGTAAGCTGAGGTAAGTGGCCCAGGTAGGTTTCCTGCTCTGTTTTATTTTTTTCTTCTGTTTTGTTTTATTTAATTTCTTTTGCCATTGTTTTTTTTTTTGAATTTAAACAAATTCAAACAATGCCAAAAACTCCTCTGAATAATTTTATTTTGCTAGATGGACTTTTCCAAAAGCTTATAAAATATTTCAGGGGTATTTGAAATTATATTCTAATTATATGAATATAATTCAAATTCAAATAGCTAATGATTTAAATTCAAAGTCCCAAAAATAAATTCTTAAAAATGTTCAATATTTTGGTTGGGACCAGAACCCTTGCCAAAAATTATCAAACATTTAAGAAGAGCATTTTGGAACAATGAATGAGATTTTTAGGGTTTTTGCCCTTCTTTTATTTAGGGTTTTGAGGCTTCCAATTTCCCTCAGTTCAAGTTTCAAAAATTTAAATATGATGCACAGATGAGCTAGCCTTGAGCACTACCAGCAGCTAGGGATGTGACATCGCTCATATAACCGCTCTGGCCCTAGAGACGGAGCAGGCCGCGCCATCCAAAGATGGGAGGATTAACCCCACAACGGAGGTTGCAGATTCTACGGTGTTGGAGCCACACAGGGACCTGGTCTCACTCGATGCCTATGCCACCGGAACATCGGACTCGTCTCCGGCTGTAGGTTCCGAACCATGCGAGCCCGCGGACGCCGAGCTTGATCGTTTACCGATCTTCGAATTCAGCACCACAGATATCTTCCAGCACTCGCCTCTGGGCGATATGCTAAACTCATTAAAAAACATGTCTGAGGGAGTCCTGGATTAGGGGGTGTTCGGGTAGCCGGACTATACCTTCGGCCGAACTCCTGGACTATGAAGATACAAGATTGAAGACTTTGTCCCGTGTCCGAATGGGACTTTCCTTGGCGTGGAAGGCAAGCTTGGCGATGCAGATATTCAAGATCTCCTACCATTGTAACCGACTCTGTGTAACCCTAACCCTATCCGGTGTCTATATAAACCGGAGGGTTGTAGTCCGTAGGCGATCAACTCCATACACAACAATCATACCATAGGCTAGCTTCTAGGGTTTAGCCTCCTTGATCTCGTGGTAGATCTACTCTTGTACTACCCATATCATCAATATTAATCAAGCAGGAGTAGGGTATTACCTCCATCGAGAGGGCCCGAACCTAGGTAAAACAAAGTGTTCCCTGCCTCCTGTTACCATCCGGCCTAGACGCACAGTTCGGGACCCCCTACCCGAGATCCGCCGGTTTTGACACCGACATTGGTGCTTTCATTGAGAGTTCCTCTGTATCGTCGCCTTTAGGCCCGATGGCTCCTTTGATCATCAACGACGATGCGTTCCAGGGTGAGATTTTTCTCCTCGGACAGATCTTTGTCTTCGGCGGCTTCGCACTGTGGGCCAATTCACTTGGCCACCCGGAGCAGATCGAAAGCTACGCCCCTGGCCATCAAGTTAGGTTTGGAAGCCTAAACTACACGGCAGACATCCGCGGAGATTTGATCTTCGACGGATTCGAGCCACAACCAAGCGCGCCGCACTGTCTCGTGGGGCATGGTCTAGCTCTATCGCCGAACAGTACCCTGGAGGCCGCAAACTCACCGGCTCTGACCCTTAATTCGGAGCCAGCTACGCCAATCGAGGGTGAGCGGTTGGACGTCACCTCGGGGGCTGTAATCTCAAAGGCGATCAAGCTAAACGCCAGCCCCGCACTCTGCACGGCCCGTGACTCCAAGGAGACGGATTCCTCTCCGAACTCCGAACCCCTCGCGTCCCCGCCGATCGAACCTGATTGGGCGCCAATAATGGAGTTCACCGCCGCGGACATCTTTCAGCACTCGCCCTTCGACGACATCCTGAATTCTCTAAAGTTTCTCTCTTTATCAGGAGAGCCCTGACCGAATTACGGCAGCGAGGATGGGATACGGACGATGAAGAAATTCAAAGCACACCCACCACCCACTTGGTAGCCACTATCGACAATTTAAACAACGTGCTCAACTGCGACTCCAGAGACATCGACATCATGGATGACAATGCAGGAGATACCGACGAACCAACGCCCATAGGGCATTGGACAGCCACCTCATCCCACGATGTGTACATGGTGGATACCCCTAAAGGAAGCGACAACGAGGAAAAAGGGGATGGGACAGGAGACCGACCCCCCGAAAAGCAATCAAAGCGTCGGCGTAAACACAGACCCAAGCCCCACCTCGACAAAAACCCAGCCATAGAGCAGGACGAGCCGGTAGACGACGAGCAGCCTTAGAGCAACCGTCCGAATAGGGAAACACGGATAGAGAAACCGAACATCCCTCCTCCGGCGAAAACGGCATTCCAGACAACCTCACGCCGAATAAACCTATGGAGCAGAAGAATCTCCACGAGAGACTCGTTGCAACTGCATGCAGCCTAAAAAAGCAGAAGCGGAAGCTAAAAATAGCGGAAAATGCACTCCGGATTAGATGGAGCAAAGTAGTCAATACCATAGATAAGTACGGTGGCAGTCGCCGCACTAAAAGCTATCCGAAAAGAAAGCTACTGCCTGAATTCGACGAAGAGGCCCTAGAGCCCTCGCATTCAAAAAATGAAAAAGCCACACGGTCGGATAGACGACCCCATAAAGCGGCAGGCGACGCTGCACCTAAATCGGCATGCGACCCACTTAAGGATTCGCATAATGGCCCAGTCAGGTCCATTTATGGGCCAAGAAAGCAAGCTCTCGTAAGCAATGCTACGAAGCCATCATCAGAATCCGGCACACCCAAATATAGGGGCGCCGCACACCCCCTATGTTTCACCGATGAGGTCCTAGACTATGAATTCCCAGAGGGATTCAAACCCGTAAACATAGAGGCATATGATGGAACAACAGACCCTGGAGTCTGGATCGAGGATTACATCCTCCACATTCACATGGCTAGAGGAGATGATCTCTACGCCATAAACTATCTACCCCTTAAGCTTAAAGGGCCAGCCCGGCATTGGCTTAAAAGCCTTCCAGAAAACACAACTGGAGGCTGGGAAGAGCTCGAGGATGCTTTCCGAGCAAACTTTCAAGGGACCTATGTCCGTCCCCGGATGCAGACGATCTTAGTCACATAACTCAACAACCCGGAGAATCAGCTCGGCAGTTCTGGAATAGATTCCTCACTAAAAAGAATCAGATAGTTGACTGTCTGGACGCCGAAGCCTTAGCAGCTTTCAGGCATAATGTCCGAGACGAATGGCTCGCCAGACACCTCGGCCAAGAAAAGCCAAGAACAATGGCCGCACTAACAAGCCTCATGACCCGCTTTTGTGCAGGGGAGGACAGTTGGTTGGCAAGGTGCAGCCCCAGCAACCCAAGTACATCCGAAACTAGGGATGGAAACAGAAAACCGCAACGCAACAAGGACCGTCGCTGGACTAAGGACAAAAATCCGAAGAGCACGACAGTCAATGCCGGATTCAAAGGCTCACGACAAAATCAGGAAAAATCGCCCCCCCCCCCCAGGATAACAGGGACGATCCATCCAACCTAAATAAAATCCTGGACAGGATATGTCAGATACACAGTACTCCCCGGAAGCCTGCTAACCATACCCACAGAGACTGTTGGGTTTTCAAACAATCCGGCAGACTCAATGCCGAACACAAGGGGCTCGACACACCAAGTGAAGACGAGGACGAACCCCAAAAGCAGAGCACTAGGAAACAAAAGA
Organism: Triticum dicoccoides; assembly: GCF_002162155.2. Classification (NCBI taxonomy): domain Eukaryota; kingdom Viridiplantae; phylum Streptophyta; class Magnoliopsida; order Poales; family Poaceae; genus Triticum; species Triticum dicoccoides. Next base: position 26,979 of record NW_021299742.1, read on the forward strand.
ACTTCCCACAAGAAGTAAAAACAGTGAACTCACTTCACATAACAAAACGTGCGGCGCCCGTAAAGGTACGCACCACACGACCCATCCCCAAAGGGTCCCACCACTGGTTGTCAAAACCGATCATCTTTGATCAGCTAGATTATTCTAGGAATATCAAGAATGTAGGCTGGACTGCCTTGATACTCGATCCAATAATTGGCGGACTCCAGTTTTCAAATGTCCTTATGGACGGCGGCAGTGGACTAAACCTGATATATCAGGATACAATCCAGCACATGGGGATAAACCCAGCAAGAATCCACCGCAGCAGAACCTCCTTTCAAGGGGTAATACCTGGTCCGGACACCCATTGTACGGGTTTTCTCCGGCTCACAGTCACATTCGGCTCTGCCGATAACCTCCACCGCGAAAAGCTGACCTTCCATATCGTCCCGTTCTCAAGTCGCTATCAAGCACTACTGGGACGCGAAGCTTTCGCTCGCTTTAACGCAATACCGCATTATGCATCTCTTACGCTCAAGATGCCCGGTCCACGAGGCATCATCTCTTTGAAGGGGAAGCACTAAAGTGCGCCTCCCCAAGCGGAGGACTGTGCGGCCGCTTTAACAGCCCCACAGCAAAATGGCCTCACCGGCCAATAAACTTCAAAATAGGTCATTCAAGACCACGAACGTGGATAGACGAGTTCGGTGCAAAATCATCATTGATGCAGGCCTAGAAGCCATATACCCCCACACTAGGGGCTCCACGCATATACAATAAGAGACAATAAAGCTCAATCTCATATATCTTACTTTATACTTGCTTATTCTAAACTTTGTCGGCACGACCCGTTTTCAACTCAGTTCCTCTCTTTTACAGATGAACATCGTGCGGCGCCCGTCCAGGATACGACACAATGGAGACACAGGCGCAGACGTGTAGTAGGGACCCGTCCTAAAGGATTCTTTTTAGATTAAGACACTGCGTAAACCTTTTTTACTGTCTCTTGTTGCAACACATCCCCTGGTTTTTTCTTTCTAATATAACCAAGGAGGAGGCTGGCGTCTTGGCATGTGGCCACGTCAGAATTTTTGCGCGTACCTGGAAACTAGGGGCTTTTTTAATAAAGAGTGTTGTTTCGCCCGCACTCATAAAGACCGAACACCTTAGGGAGTGTTCGGCATCGCGAGTTTTGGCATTATATGCATCAGCTCCGAATCATGTCTTTGGTCAAATGTTGGGTTGCCCGGCTCCTGAGTTCGGCTCCTTACGTTCCGCTCTATCGGCTAAGGTAGCACCAGGAGAACTACTGCGATTGTGCCCCCGGTTCGGCCAGGGCGAGCACCTCAGTAGAGAAAGCCGAAAACTGACTGTCATGATGTAGCGTGAGACTGGTCAGCCACTCGATGACCTATCGGAATCTATCGGATTCCTCCGCTTTAACGAAGGGCCGCTTCCCGGTCGGGCACATACGCGCCCCGAATTCGGACAAGCACAGTTGCCACCAAGGAGCTACCTAAAGAGTCTCATTGTCAAACTCCTATGGCTAAGTGAAAGTGTTAAAGCATTATAGCCCGGTTGCCTGGCCTGCTACGCTATCACCTCCTTTGTAGGACCAAGACGTTGGGTTAAGTGTGAAAATGCGTCTTCTGCGAGCACCCCCGCACTATGTGCGTGGGGGCTGAAGCCAACGACTGTCATCTTTTAGATTCTGTACATATATATATATATATATATATATATATATATATATATCTTAAGTTTATCAAGGTGTTCACAATACTTGAAGGCACAAGTATAAAAAAGGCCACTACAGTTTATCAAAATACTACTTTTCAATTACATATGCTATAATAACATGGCATCTTTCGAGCACTGCGTCTCTATTACACGAGCGCCTTCAAGGACTTCCTGAAAATAGTGCTCGGAAGGTACTCGGCTTTTGTCTGAATCTCGGGACGCAACAACGGTGGTCTCCATCTCTGCCCAGTATGTCTTAACACGGGCAAGAGCCATCCTTACGCCCTCTATGCATGCTGACCTCTTCATTGCATTAATACGCGGCACCGCGTCAAGGAATTGTTGCACCAAGCTGAAATAACTCTTCGGCTCCGATCTCCCAGGCCACAGATGACCCATGACGTACTTCATGGCGAGTCCGGACAATCTATTCAGCTCAGCCCATTGAGCCAGGCGATCGTCCACTGCCAGTGGATGCTCTGGATTGTGGAACTGTGACCAAAAAAGCTTTTACACTTCGTGATCTTTTAGATCTCGAAAGTGTTCGATCGCATCAGCAGCACTTGCTGCCAAATCCAGATAGGTGTCCTCCACAATCCACATCCGGTCCAACGCAGCAAACTTCGGATCGCAAAACTTCCTCCGCAGAGAGAGCATCCTTGGCATCGGCAACGGCCTTCTCTAAATCCGTCTGTCTCGCCCGGTCTTCTTTCTCAAGAAGTTTGCAACGGTCTGCAGCGCTCTTCAACTTCTCGGCCATCTCGTCCATCTCTTCTTTGCTTCGGCAGTGAGTAGCCTGTTCGGCTCTCAACTCTTCAAGGGCCTTCTCGGCAGCCGCATCGCTTTTTCTGGCTTGCTCCTTAGCTCGGGCAAGTTCTGCCCTAAGATTCTCCGCGGCGGCCGTACCATCTGCGTCAAGCACACACATTGTAAGACACTAGCATGAAGCTCCTCTTACCTGATGCCGCCCGAAGAATTAAATACCTTGAGCCTCATCAAGCCGCTTGTTGACAAGCGCGATGTCGGCATCTGCCACGTCTAGTTGCCGCTTTAGTTCGGCCACATCATCAGTTCGGCTTGATTCCGGACACCTCGCCACCTACATTCAAAGGCGACATCTTAGACCTGGGATTATGATCCTCTGCGTGCCGTCATTTCTTGACACCGCGCAGAGTCTCAGGGGCTACTATCTACACAGGGCGCATCTTACTTATGCGGAACTGACAAAAGTGTACATTATCTAATGTACCTCAAAACCCGTCAGTAAACTTTTGACGGCCTCATGCAATCCGCTTTCTGCGGATGAAATCCTTTCAATCACCGTGCCCATCAATGCACGGTGCTCTTCTGAGAGAGAAGCTCGCCCCAGCAGAATCTATAGTTCCTCCGGCCGAGCACCAGACGGTGTCGGACTTGTCCTATGGCCTCTTTCGAAGGCCGAACGCGGAGAGCCTCGGGGGGCCACATAGCTATCTTCCGCCCCTGCCGGATCCGGAGAAACCCTCCGCGACGACACCTCAGGGTCGCCTGCCTCGCTGGGCGGCACGACAGGGGGAGGCGTTCCGCTCTCCATCATCTCCGGAAGAAGATCCTCCGAAGACGAGCTTTGCTGCGAAGGGCTGAGGTCCGACCTACAAGGTAAAATTTCGGTTAATCTTCTCAGATATAAAATCAAGGATTTCTCTCATCCCTCAAAAGGAAAATCTTTTCTCCACTTACGGCTCGCTGGAGGGCTAATCCCCTTGAGGGCGTAGTCCGGCCAAGGAACTCCCTGGCATCGGACCCTCTGACGAGGATTTTCTCCCCCGTTTTGAGGCCATGGTTTCCGGGTCGTCAAAGGCGGCTCTCTTCTTCCCCTTAGGAGAGGAATTGTCGGTTCCTCCCTTCGGAGCAGCCTCCTTCGAGGAGGCCATAGCTTACTTGTCCTCCCCCTCCAAAGGCATTATCTCCAGCATCCTGACCAACACGGGATCCGGCCTAGTTTCAGGAAGGGGAGCCGGACACCTGATCAGCTTTGCCTTCGCTATCCACTCATGTTTAAAAGGACGGCTCTTTTAGGGGCAAGTTTATGACAATTATACGGATAGAAGGTCCAGGCACAGGGTTGCTTACTTGAGTATCCGGGCGATGGCAGCTTAGGCCTGCGTCCTCGGTTAAATCCGGACACATCTCTTGTGATCCGAAGAACATTCTATACATCTCCGCGGGCGTTGCGCCCATAAAATTCTGGAGAGCTCGCGGTTCCTCTGGATTAAACTCCCACAGGCGAAGGGGGCGACGTTTGCCGGGCAATATTCGGCGAATCAGCATGACCTGCGTCACCTTGACCAAACTGAGGTCTCCTTCCAAGAGATCCTTAATTGGGCCCTGTAACAGGGGCATGTCTTTGGGCAAACCCCAATCTAATCCTTTGTTTACCCATGACGCTAGCCGTGATCGGGGACCCAAGCGAAAGGCAGGAGGCGCCGCCCACTTGGCGCTCCTGGGAGCGGTGATATAGAAACATTCTCGTTGCCACAAGCCGAGCTCTTCTTGAAAGGAGCCCTCGGGCCATGGAGCATCAGCATTCTTACTTATGACAACGCCTCCGCACTCTGCGTGCCACCCCTTGATCATCTTCGGCTCCAATCCAAAAGTCTTGAGCCATAATCCGAAGTGAGGAGTAACACGGAGGAACGCTTCGCACACAATGATGAATGAGGAAATGTGGAGGATGGACTCCGGAGCTAAGTCATGAAATTCCAGCCCGTAGTAAAACAGCAGCCCCCTCATGAAGGGATCCATCGGGAAGCCTAACCCTGAAGAAAGTGAGACACGAACACTATGCTCTCACCGGGCTGGGGACTGGGAATAGCCTGCCCTTGATCAGGCAACCTATGCGGAATTTCGGCGGTCAAGAACTTAGCCTCTCTCAACTTTAGCACGTCCTCCTTCGTGACGGAGGAGGGCATCCATCGGCCTTGAAGGTCGGAACCGGACATTGTCGAAGGTCCGAAGCGCCTGGAATCTGGAGCCTGGGGTGTTGGAACTCGAGGCGATGGGCGAACTCGTTTGAGATTGGAAAAAGGAGTAAGGCCTTGGTCTCTTTATAAGAGGTTGAATACCAGGAGCCCTCCCCGTAACCGTTTGGAACTCGCCTTTAATCGAGAAAACATGCTAACGGGCACGATTGGGTTACCCACGTCCGTATTGATGAGAATCCTATAAAAGGGCATACGATCTTTGCTTTGACAAGACGTGCCAAGGAAACAGCCTCGCAAAACATGCTGAGGTGGAAAAGTAAAAACGATTTGAGTAAAGGACTTGGTTGTAGTGTGATGGCGCACTGCAGAATACGTCAGCAGATTTGATTTGTGTTAATATTATTCTCTCTATGGCAATATGTGGAAACTTATTTTGCAGAACTGGACACTACTCTTGGTGTTTACAAATCTTCTATGAAGGACTTGGAGGAGGAACCCTCCTTGCAATGCCGAAGACAACTTGCGCACCGAACTCGTCGTCATTGAAGCCTGGTTCAGGGGCTACTGAGGGAGTCCTGGATTAGGGGGTGTTCGGGTAGCCGGACTATACCTTCGGCCGGACTCCTGGACTATGAAGATAAAGATTGAAGACTTCGTCCCGTGTCCGAATGGGACTTTCCTTGGCGTGGAAGGCAAGCTTGGCGATGCGGAGATTCAAGATCTCCTACCATTGTAACCGACTCTGTGTAACCCTAACCCTATCCGATGTCTATATAAACCGGAGGGTTGTAGTCCGTAGGCGATCAACTCCATACACAACAATCATACCATAGGCTAGCTTCTAGGGTTTAGCCTCCTTGATCTCGTGGTAGATCTACTCTTGTACTACCCATATCATCAATATTAATCAAGCAGGTGTAGGGTATTACCTCCATCGAGAGGGCCCGAACCTGGGTAAAACAAAGTGTTCCCTGCCTCCTATTACCATCCGGCCTAGACGCACAGTTCGGGACCCCCTACCCGAGATCCGCCGGTTTTGACACCGACAATGTCCTTGGTGGAGGACTCCCGGCCGAGCTATATCCGGCTCGAGCTAGGGGCTGACAATGGAGAATTTTGCTTCCCACCCACCGCCCACTTCATAGCAACAGTCGAGGATTCGACCGAAACACTTGATTACGACTCCAAGAATATTGACGGCATGGACAATGACACCGAAGACAACGAAGACCCCGTTGATACAATTAACGATGAACAGGACGACGGGAAGGATAGCCCCGGTAAACAGGCCACGCACGAAGATTCGGAGGATGACAATTACCTTTCGCTCTCTGAGGATGAGGTGAGCCTCGGCGCCGAAGATTTCATCGTGCCTGAGGAACCTCGCGAGCAGCAGTGCTTAAAGCGCCAACTAATAGCCACTGCAAGGAGCCTGAAGAAGAAGTAGCAGCAGCTTCAAGCTAACCAAGATCTGCTTAATGATAGATGGACCAAAGTCCTAGCCGCCGAAACATATGGCCTTGGTAGCCCAGCCAAAGGCTACCCGAAGCATAGATCGCTACCCCAGGGCGACGATAAGGTGTTCGAGCTCGTACGATCATCACAAAATGCGGCAGGTCGACCACAACTTGGTCCGGTTAAAGCGGCAACTCAAGCCGAACTACAGACCGCCCCACCTCGCCGTAAAGGCAAGAAAAAAACAGCTCAAGGTTGTACATACAACCTTCAACATGGCTGGGGTAGTAAAACAGGATACCCAAGAGCGATTTACGGATCGCAAGGACATACCTCGACACACGACGACGGCCACCTATTCAGACGTGACAAACCTAGCCACGCCCGGGCTGAAAACCGCAAATGGACTCAGTCAGAGGTACGTCGCAGTGTGGCCCAACATAGAGGCGTCGCACACCCTCTGTGCTTCACAAATGAAGTAATGGAGCATGACTTCCCAGACGGGTTCAAACCCATGAATATCGAATCATACGATGGAACAACGGATCCCGCGGTATGGATTGAAGACTTCCTCCTCCATATCCACATGGCCCGCGGAGATGACCTTCACGCCATCAAATACCTACCACTAAAACTCAAAGGACCAGCTCGGTACTGGTTAAACTGTCTGCCGGAAAATTCTATTCGCAGCTGGGAGGACTTGGAGGACGCCTTTCGCAACAACTTCCAAGGAACATATGTCCGGCCACCGGATGTCGATGACCTAAGTAACATTGTCCAGCAGCCCGGAGAGTCAGCAAGGAAGCTCTGGACCAGGTTCTTAGTTAAAAAGAACCAAATCATTGACTGTCCGGACGCGGAAGCCCTCACGGCCTTCAAACACAGTGTCCGGGACGAATGGCTTGCACGCCACCTCGGTCAAGAAGGACCTAGATCCATGACAGCCCTTACCGCTCTAATGACTCGCTTTTGCACGGGAGAAGACAGCTAGCTCGCTCGTAAAAGCAATAGCACCAGCAACTCAGGCACTTCTGAAATCCGAGACGGCAATGGCAAGCCACGACGAAGCAAATATAACAGTCGCAATGATAACGATAGATCACGCGACATAGTGGTTAACGCCGGATTTAGCAATCCAAGCCCGATCAACGGAAAAAGGCATTCAAGGCGAATAGAGACGGACCATCTAGCCTAGACAGGATACTAGACTGACCCTGCCAGATACACGGCCACCCCAATAAACCAGCCAATCATACCAATAGAAGCTGTTGGGTCCTCAAGCAGGCCGTCAAGCTCAACACCGAGCACAAGGGAAGGGGGCGCAAGGCAATATGGACGACGAAATGTTTCAACAGCTAAATGCAGAGAGCCAGAAGGAATCTCCCCCTGAAGATCAACCAAGTCCGGAATAGAAATAGCAGTTCGCCTTCCGCCACCCATCTCATATACACGATGAAGCTGTACCGCGCATACATAACTACGCACTTAAGATACCATGGGCATCGGCAGAAGCACAATACGGATAAGTCTGCAAACATTCCGATAACGTTTTTTATATACTTTCTTTTTTTCTTTTCAATACTTCTTAAAAGCAGGCAGCGCAAAGGAGAATCACTTAAGACCGACTCCATCGGAGTTCGGATCCATACACTAACCTATGGGGCTACCTCCTTCAAGGATTCCCCTCGCTGAGGACAGGCGGCGCAGACGTGCGACAGGAGGTCCAAAAATAAACTTTTGTAGACTGCACTCTTTTTTAGAGCCTGTAACATGCCTTTTTCCTCTGCCTTCGACCCAAGACATGTCAAATGACCGAGGTCGTGGCATACATATATATATTAATTAATCATTGGCATATCGCTTAGGTCCAAGTTCATACTATCCGAATTAATCACCCGCGTCTTTCCGCAAATGAATATGCCTCCCATGGTTGTTTCACAAACATACCCCATCTTAACTTGCCCGGGGCTTGGTACGGGAACAAACGAGTTGCCAACAAAGTCTGAACAGCTTTTACAGCGTACTTCGGCATTGCGAGTTTGGCCTTATATGCATCAACTCTGAATCATGTCTTGGGTCAATAGTTGGGTTGCCCGGCTCCTGTGTTTGCTATCCTATGTTCCGCCCTATCGGCTAGGGTGGTAAAAGGAGAACTACTGCGATTGTGCTACCGATTCACCTGGTGACGCACCTCAGTAGAGAAAGCCGAAAATTGACTGTCATGATGCGGCGAGAGCTTGTAAACTACTCAATGACTTATCGGAGTCTCTAGCGATTCCTCCTGTCACACGAAGGACCTCTTTTCCGGTCAATATGTAAACGCATCATATGAATAAGCCGCATACATACTAGGGGCTATGTCGTAGACCCACCATAAAACTGCTATTGCTAAGTGAAAGTGTTAACGCCCTATAGTCCGGTTGCCTGGTCCGCTACATTGACACCTCCTTTACGGACCAAGACGTTGGGTCAAGAGTGATCATATGCTTTTTTGAACACCCCTGTACTTCCTACAAGGGGGCTGAAGCCGACGATTGGAAATCTTTCAGTTTATATTAAAACGGCCGCATAGGAGGAACACAAGCTTTCAAGCACAATATACAAATAGATTCACTATAAAATTGTCTCGTACAATTCTTATACACCTCACTCGAACATTATGTCTTTCGAGCATTGACCCTCTATCAAGTCGGCGGCTACTAGGACGTCTTCAAAATAATGCTCTGGTTTGTGGCGGTCCTTACCCTTGGGCGGACTCTTCACCGCAACGTCGATGGCCTTCATATTCCCCTAGAATGTCTTGACTCGGGCAAAAGCCATCCGGGCACCCTCGATGCACACCGATCGCTTCACAGCATCGATACGCGGCACTGCGTCAACAAGCCGCTACACCAAGCCAAAGTAATTATTCAGAAGAGGCTTAGTTGGCCATAACCGGATTATGACGTTCTTCATAGCAGCACCGGATATCCTATGAAGCTCGGCCCACTGGGACATCTGCTCATTCAGCAACAGGGGGCGCTTCGATGCGCCGAATTGTGACTAGAAAAGCTTCTCCGCTGCATACCCCTCTCGCGCCTGATAATACTGCGCCGCGTCGGAAAATCTCTTCGGCATGTCTAGAAACTCGTCCGGAGAACTCCACAATTGGTTCAGCTGGGCATAGTTCGGGTCGCCGAACTTAGCCTGTAATAAAAATGGCTTACCAGCCGCAATCTCCCCAGCTTGCCGGATCTCCTCACGGGCCGCTCTGGATTCAGACCGCGCTTCTCTTGCTTCTCGTAAAGCCTTTTCAATTTCAGCCGTTTTGGCTTCTTTCTCCTTCTCAAGGAGCTCACAGTGGATGGCAGCACTTTTTAGCTCAAGCGCCATCATGGATATCTTCTCCTCATCTTGACGCCAAGCAGCCCGTTTGGCTTCTAACTCAGCCGATGCCTTCTCGGCAGCCGCATTGCTACATCGGGCCTGCTCTTTGGCCCGGGCTATCTCCGCCCGAAGAATTTCAATGTTGGCAGCACCATCTGCAGCCAGGTACAGTTTTTAGCGTCATGCTTACACAAAAATGTATGTACATAGACTGCTCCGAATACATACCTTGTGACTCGTCAAGACGCATATTGATCAACGTAATGTCATCCCCGGCCACATCAAGCTTCTGTTGTAGTTCGGCAATATCCGCAGTCCGGGAAGTAGCCAGGGGGAAGCAGCCTGTGTTCAAAGTTAATCAGTTTAGTCCTCCAAAATTCCTTCTTGATCCTCCGTTCGCCTCCCAGGGGAATCCAACCAGAGTCTCAGAGGCTACTGTCTATACACAGGTGTATTTTCTGAATAAAACACAATTGCACATATTACATTACAAACCTCGAAGCCTCTTAGCAGGCTCGCAAAGGCCTCATTCAATCCGCTCTTTGCGGATAGGACCTTTTCAACCACCGTACTCATCAAGGTACGATGTTCCTCTGAAACAGACGCCTGCCGCAGCATGTCCGTCAAGATATCCGGTGCCTCTGGGTCTCCGGAGGCAGCCGCAGGAGTACGGCCACCCTTTAAAGGGATCTGTTTATTTGTATACGGCTGCAGTCCGGACTGTTTGGGGTCTTCATTGTTGTTCCTCGGACCCTAGGCCGCCGAAGTATCACCTTCGTATAGCATCTTCGTCATCCCTTGCACCACTTGTTGGTCGGGGGAGACCCTCCACGACGACACCTCAAGATCATCTGCCCTATTGGACGAAGAGGCCGGTGGGGGCGTCTCGTTTTCCATCATCTCCGGGAGAAGGTCCCCCGAAGAAGAGGATTGTTGAAGGGGACTGCGTGCTGGGCTGCAAAAAATGTATATTTCAGGCATCATATGAAAAGAACGGGATATGTTTAGAACAGCCTTGTTCACTTATGATTGGGCTGGAGGCTCGTCCTCGTCATGAGGCTGTGCTTCGACGTCCTCCAGGCCCGGGCCGCCTCCCAGAGGCATCTTGCCTCGCTTGGGAGACTGCTTCTCCCAATCTTCGGAGGCGGCCCTCTTCTTCTTGGGAGGGAAAAAGATAGTGCCCCCTTTACTTTTGTCTATAGATGAGGGGATTTTTATTCCTCTGGACACAAAGTCCGAGGTCCCTTGGGAATAGAGGTCGTCCTTGGTCCTCTTGTCCTCCGCCTCGTCCTCCTTCTCCGGCATCTGGTATGGTGCTGGGGCTAGCATCCTTGTTAGGACAGGATTTGCTGGACCCTCGAGCAGAGGGGCCGAACACATAATTAGTTCTGCCTTCTTTATCCAGCCCTGGAAAAGGATAGCCTGCTCAGTATCATATTACTGTATGCATGATCACAAAATATTCGAGAGCCAAGTGCTTATCGAGGTATCCGGACGATTACAGTTGAGGCCAGCGTCCTCAGAAGTATACGGCCAATGTTTTCGCTTCCTGAAAAATAACTTCCACATCCCTTCGTGTGTGGTGCCGAAGAAGTGTTGGAGGGTCTGTGGTCCTTCTGGATTGGACTCCCACATGCAGCAAGGCCTGTGTTGGCAGGGAAGGGTTCGGCGGACTAACATCACTTGAATCACACTAACGAGATCGATATCTCTCTCGAGGAGGGTTCGGATGCGGCTTTGTAAAGTCCGCACTTCATCAACCGATCCCAGTCCAACCCCTTGTTGACCCATGATGCAAGCTGTGACGGTGGGCCAGGACGGGAGGTGGGTGCAGCTACCCACTTAGTACTGCGGGGCTCTGTAATGTAAAACCACTCCCGCTGCCAGCAATTGGAAGTCTCGGTAAAGGAACCTTTTGGCCACGGAGTGTTGTCGAGTTGGCTGATTGTAGCACCGCCGCACTCCGCCTGTTCCCCGTCGGCTATCTTCGGTTTCACACTAAAGGTCTTGAGCCATAAACCTAAGTGTGGGGGGATTCGAAGGAAGGCCTCGCATGTAATAATAAACGCCGAGACATGGAGAATCGAGTCCGAGGTAAAGTTGTGAAAATCCAGTCCGTAATAAAACATTAGCCCCCGGACAAAAGGGTGAAGCGCAAACCCTAACCCCCGGAGGAAGTGGGGGATGAACACAACCCTCTCGCCGGATCTGGGGGTTGGAATAACTTGTCCTTGAGGAGGAAGCCGGTGGTGGATCTCTGCAGTTAGATATCTGGCTACCCGAAGTTTT
>NW_021299743.1:0-1781 GCF_002162155.2 Triticum dicoccoides
AAATATGCATGTGTGTTGTTCATTGTTTAATTTCTATTGTTTATAGCTAGTTACTTTAACAAATGCATGATGGTTAATTATATATTTTATATTATAATAATGCAGATGAATCGGCAATGGATGTACGGTAACCGACTCTCCCGCGAGTTCACTACGGGTTTGAAAGATTTCCTCGTAGTGGCTAATGCGAACAAGCAGAAGGGTTTTGTTATCTGTCCATGTGTTGACTGTAAGAATCAGAAGGGTTACTCTTCCTCAAGAGAAGTTCACCTGCACCTGCTTCGGCACGGTTTCATGCCAAGCTATAATTGTTGGACCAAGCATGGAGAAAGAGGGGTTATAATGGAAGAAGATGAAGAAGGGGATGATTTCATCGATGAAAGCTATCTTGCTCATTTCGGTGATACTTTCATGGAGGATGCTGAAGGGGAAGGGGAAGGTGAAGGGGAAGGTGAAGGGGAAGGTGAAGGGGAAGGTGAAGGTGAAGGTGAAGAAGAGGCACGTGATGAGACCGTTGATGATCTTGGTCGGACCATTGCTGATGCACGGAGACGCTGCGAAACTGAAAAGGAGAGGGAGAATTTGGATCGCATGTTAGAGGATCACAGAAAGTCGTTGTACCCTGGATGCGATGATGGTCTGAAAAAGCTGGGCTGCACACTGGATTTGCTGAAATGGAAGGCACAGGCAGGTGTAGCTGACTCGGCATTTGAAAACTTGCTGAAAATGTTGAAGAATATGTTTCCAAAGAATAACGAGTTGCCCGCCAGTACGTACGAAGCAAAGAAGGTTGTCTGCCCTCTAGGTTTAGAGGTTCTGAAGATACATGCATGCATCAACGACTGCATCCTCCACCGCGGTGAATACGAGAATTTGAATGAATGCCCGGTATGCACTGCATTGCGTTATAAGATCAGAGGCGATGACCCTGGTGACGATGTTGAGGGCGGGAAACCCAGGAAGAGGGTTCCCGCCAAGGTGATGTGGTATGCTCCTATAATACCACGGTTGAAACGTCTGTTCAGGAACAAAGAGCATGCCAAGTTGTTGCGATGGCACAAAGAGGACCGTAAGTCGGACGGGGAGTTGAGACACACCGCAGACGGAACGCAATGGAGAAAGATCGACAGAGAGTTCAAAGATTTTGCAGCTGACGCAAGGAACATAAGATTTGGTCTAAGTACAGATGGCATGAATCCTTTTGGCGAGCAGAGCTCCAGCCATAGCACCTGGCCCGTGACTCTATGCATCTACAACCTTCCTCCTTGGTTGTGCATGAAGCGGAAGTTCATTATGATGCCAGTGCTCATCCAAGGTCCGAAGCAACCCGGTAACAACATCGATGTGTACCTAAGGCCATTAGTTGATGAACTTTTACAGCTGTGGGGCAGACCTGGTGTCCGTGTGTGGGATGAGCACAAAAAAGAGGAATTTAACCTACGAGCGTTGCTTTTCGTAACCATCAACGATTGGCCTGCTCTTAGTAACCTTTCGGGACTGTCAAATAAGGGATACAATGCATGCACGCACTGCTTACATGAGACTGAAAGTGTACATTTGCCAAATTGTAAGAAGAACGTGTACCTTGGGCATCGTCGATTTCTTCCGAAAATTCATCCAGTAAGAAAGAAAGGCAAGCATTACAACGGCAAGGCAGATCACCGGCCGAAGCCTGCGGAACGCACTGGTGCTGAGGTATTTGATATGGTCAAGGATTTGAAAGTCATCTTTGGAAAGGGTCCTGGCGGACAATCAGTTCCGAAGGGAGCTGACGGGCACGC
>NW_021299744.1:0-1275 GCF_002162155.2 Triticum dicoccoides
CCCCCCCCCTCACGGACGCCGCCGCCGCCGGCACCTGGAGGGGGGAAACGGACGCGTCGGGTCTACACGGAGTGGATGTAGCTGTCGGTTTGGCCCGGATGTTGCTTCCCGGTGTTCCTCTGGGCCGACCTAACACAACCGGGTGGAGAGGTCCACTGGTCGAAGCCCGTCCGTGCAAAGTCAAAGGGCTAGATCCCGTGGTCAAACGCTACAGGGTTAGGCGGGACGGGGGCCCTGGGGGGGTAGCAATGCCACCGGAGCGTCGTACCGGGCCCTCATACATGCGGGGTGGTGTTATGGCATGTCCGAAGAGGCGGCACGCGTCTCCGGGTTGTGGCCCCCCTCACGGACGGCAATGAAACGGTAGTAGACGTTCTGCGGTAATGCTGCAGCGTGAATATTATTAAATACTTGGAGCGCGATAAAATCATGAGTTTTTTACGCAACGTGGGCACATGTGCTATAGGACTGATGGTAATTTTTCATAAGTTTTTGTGATGGAGAAGTATCTGAACACTTCCCTCTACGCGGATTGCTCTTCGCACGTCTACGGCTGCCGTCGGCATATCTGCCACGTCAGTGATCCGCGGCACGCTGGTCGGATCTATGCCGACGGCTAGCCCATCGGCATAGTTAGATTTTTTTTCCGTACATATTTTTTAATGCTTTTTTGTGTATTATTATATCAACTAACATGTAGCATGTTAAATATAAACATACATATGAATATATATGTAGTTTGTATTTTTTTCATATATTATGAATATATATATATATATAGTTTGTATTTTTTCGAGCACGTTAATAATGTGCGGTCATGTTCTTTTAAATATAGATCCTTATATTTTATTAAAATCAAAAACAGCTATGCCGACAGAAGTTTTGTGGCAGTTGCAAATGCCCGACACCCGTCTCCAGAGAGTGACCCCACTCACATCCGCGGTGTGCCCCCCCTCATGGACGGCGCCGCCGCCGGCACCTGGAGGGGGGAAACGGACGCGTCGGGTCTACACGGAGTGGATGTAGCTGTGGTTTTGGCCCGGATGTTGCTCCCGGGTGTCCCTCTGGGCCGACCTAACACAACCGGGTGGAGAGGTCCACTGGTCAAAGCCCGTCCGTGGGAAGTCAAAAGGCTAGATCTCGTGGTCAACCGCTCCAGGGTTAGGCGGGACGGGGGCCCTGGGGGGTAGCAATGCCACCGGAGCGTCGTAGCGGGCCCTCATACATGCAGGGTGGTGTTGTGGCATGTCCGAAGAGGCGGCACGCGTCTCCGGT
>NW_021299745.1:0-1049 GCF_002162155.2 Triticum dicoccoides
TAAGTGCTCTATAATGAAGGACTTTGATTCAACATGACCGGTTCTTAAGCGCTCGATAACGAAGGACTTTGGATGCTACTTGTGTTTCAATTAGACATTTGTAGGACATTAGTATGAAGCTAGACCCCTGGATAAAGAACTTTGATTCAACATGCCCGGTGCATAAGCGCTCGATCATGAATGACTTTGATTCAACATGACCGGTGCTTAAGCACTCGATCGCGAAGGACTTTAGATGCTATGTGTGTTTCAATTGGACCTTTTTAGCACTTTAAACCAACGAACCCGAAGGACATAACAAGTTTACTCCAACCGCACATGATTCTCGCCATATCACTTTGATATATTAGTTTTTGGTGTTTCCATTGGACCTTTGTAGGATATTAGTACGAAGGTAGTCCCCCGGATATGAAACTTTGATTCAACATGCCCGGTGCTTAAGTTCTCAATCACGAAGGACTTTAGATGCTACTCGTGTACGAAGAACTTTGATTCAGCATGCCCGGTGCTTAAGCGCTTTATAATGAAGGACTTTGATTCAATGTGACCGATGCTTAAGCGCTCGATCAGGAAGAACTCTGGATTCTACTCATGTTTCAATTGGACATTTGTAGGACATCAATACAAAGCTAGACCCCAGGATAAAGAACTTTGATTCAACTTGCCCGGTGCTTAAGCGCTCTATCATGAAGGACTTTGAGTCAACATGACCGGTGCTTAAGCGCTCGATCACGAAGGACTTTGATTCAACATGACCGATGCGTAAGCGCTCGATTACAAAGGACTTTAGATGCTATCTGCGTTTTAGTTGGACCTTTTTAGCACTTTGAACCAATGTGTCTGATACATAAGTCCACGAACCCGAAGGACATAACAAGTTTAGTCTAACTGCACATGATTCTTGCCATATCACCTGAAGGACTCTAGACAATATGATACTACTACGAGGCTAGACATCAGATAGAGAACTTTGATTCAACATGCCTAGTGCTTAAGTGATCGATCACGATGACTCTTATGCGACATGGCCGGTGCTTAGGCGGTCAATC
>NW_021299746.1:0-2246 GCF_002162155.2 Triticum dicoccoides
ACAATACCGAAAAATCCCGAACATTTTCCGGTGGCCAAAATAGGACTTCCCATATATAAATCTTTACCTCCGGACCATTCCGGAACTCCTCGTGACGTCCGGGATCTCATCCAGGACTCCGAACAACATTCGGTAACCACATACAAACTTCCTTTATAACCCTAGCGTCATCGAACCTTAAGTGTGTAGACCCTACGGGTTCGGGAGACATGTAGACATGACCGAGACGTTCTCCGGTCAATAACCAACAGCGGGATCTGGATACCCATGATGGCTCCCACATGTTCCACGATGATCTCATCGGATGAACCACGATGTCAAGGACTTAATCAATCCCGTATTCAATTCCCTTTGTCTATCGGTATGTTACTTGCCCGAGATTCGATCATCGGTATCCAATACCTTGTTCAATCTCGTTACCGGCAAGTCACTTTACTCGTTCCATAACACATCATCCCGTGATCAACTCCTTGGTCACATTGCGCATATGATGATGTCCTACCGAGTGGGCCCAGAGATAACTCTCCGTTTACACGGAGTGACAAATCCCAGTCTCGATCCGCATAAAACAATAGATACTTTCGGAGATACCTGTAGTGCACCTTTATAGTCACCCAGTTACGTTGTGACGTTTGATACACCCAAAGCACTCCTACGGTATCCAGGAGTTACACGCTCTCATGGTCGAAGGAAGAGATACTTGACATTGGCAAAGCTCTAGCAAATGAACTACACGATCTTTTGTGCTAGTCTTAGGATTGGGTCTTGTCCATCACATCATTCTCCTAATGATGTGATCCCGTTATCAACGACATCCAATGCCCATAGCCAGGAAACCATGACTATCTGTTGATCACAACGAGCTAGTCAACTAGAGGCTCACTAGGGACATATTGTGGTCTATGTATTCACACGTGTATTACGATTTCCGGATAATACAGTTATAGCATGAATAAAAGACAATTATCATTAACAAGGAAATATAATAATAATACTTTTATTATTGCCTCTAGGGCATATTCACACGTGTATTTCGAGTTAGCTTTTATTTCCGGATAATACAGTTATATAATAATAATACGTTAGCTAGTCTCCGTTTATTCCGTAGCTTTTATTTCGAGTTACTAACACTTAGCAACCGAACCGGTATCCAATATCCTGGTGCTACTAGGAGTACTAGTAAAGTACACATTAACATAATGTATATCCAATATACTTCTATCGACCTTGCCAGCCTTCTCATCTACCAAGTATCTAGGGTAATGCTGCTCCAGTGGTTGTTCCCCTTATTACAGAAGCACTTAGTCTCGGGTTTGGGTTCAACCTTGGGTTTCTTCACTAGAGCAGCAGCTGAATTGCCGTTTCATGAAGTATCCCTTTGTTCCCTTGCCCTTCTTGAAACTAGTGGTTTCACCAACC
Organism: Triticum dicoccoides; assembly: GCF_002162155.2. NCBI lineage: Eukaryota > Viridiplantae > Streptophyta > Magnoliopsida > Poales > Poaceae > Triticum > Triticum dicoccoides. The sequence goes on from NW_021299746.1 coordinate 1,420, forward strand.
ATCAACAATTGATGCTCCTTCTTGATTTCTACTTTCGCGGTGTCAAACATCATGAATATTTCAAGGATCATCATATCTATCCTTGATATGTTATAGTTAATCACGAAGCTCTAGCAGCTTGGTGGCAATGACTTTGGGGAAACATCACTATCTCATCTGGAGGATCAACTCCCACTCGATTCAAGTGATTGTTGTGCTCAGACAATCTGAGCACAAGCTCAATGATTGAGCTTTTCTCCCTTAGTTTGCAGGCTAAGAAAATCGTCGGAGGTGTTATACCTCTTGACGTGGGCACGAGCCTGAAATCCCAATTTCAGCCCTCGAAACATCTCATATGTTCCGCGACGTTTCGAAAACGTCTTTGGTGCCTCTACTCAAACCATTTAATTGAACTATCACGTAGTTATCAAAACGTGTATGTCCGATGTTCGCAACATCGACAAACGACGTTGGGGTTCAGCACACTGAGCGGTGCATTAAGGACATAAGCTTTCTACTGATCGCATAATCGCTACTATCAACTTTCAACTATATTTTCTCTAGGAACATATCTAAACAGTGGAACTAAAGCGCGAGCTTACGACATAATTTGCAAAAGGTCTTTTGACTATGTTCAGGATAATTAAGTTCATCTTATGAACTCCCACTCAGATAGACATCCCTCTGGTCATCTAAGTGATTACATGATCCGAGTCAACTAGGCCGTGTCCGATCATCACGTGAGACGGACTAGTCATCATCGGTGAACATCTTCATGTTGATCGTATCTGCTATACGACTCATGCTCGACCTTTCGGTCTCCGTGTTCCGAGGCCATGTCTGCACAT
>NW_021299747.1:0-2641 GCF_002162155.2 Triticum dicoccoides
TCCAATGTTCATCCTTCTCCAAGCTAGGCCCTTCATTTGTAAGCAAAACAAATGTATCCAATTTAGGCAGCATCATATTCTCAAGAACATTAGAATCATTACCAAGAAACGAAAGTACCTGGTAATTTAGTTGGCGTGCACGAGCTCTAGTAATTGGTCCAGTATGTATAGCAGCAGGGGCTGTGGGTGTAACAATTGTATTGATGTCCTCATCAGTCGTCCGCCACCAAGCACCCAGCGCTGCCACTCATCGACCTCCTCTGCTCCAGTCATGGACAACACCTGCCTCGTTCGACCACCACCATTGCGCCCTGCTGCCGCTGCTCTTCTCGTGTGCCGCCTGACCTGCGCTGCTGTAGCTTCGCGCTTGCTACCGTGCCCTGCTGCTGCTTCGTCTGACCGCGGACGACCTCCGTCGAGCTCGCCCGGCCACCTTCGACCTCGGCGTGGTCCTGCCTTCACTAGCATCCGCCTCCTGCCAGCCGTTTTCATGGGTTCGGGGAGCCCCAAGTCATGTTCGTGGCCTCGTTGGCTATTGATGCTACGTTGTTGACCTTCTCCATCGTCTATCGGGGCTCGTCAAACCCTGTATCCGGAGCCCAAGTCGGAAGAATCCGTGGACGTGCTTCTCACTTGTGCCAGTTTGGATCATCAAGAATGTTTCGGGATTCGCCGAGTACCATTACGCCCGGAGGCCATGGATCCGTGAAGTTCCACTGTCGTCCCCGTGTATCCGACAAGTTCGCGAGTACGACTACTTCCCACGACGACATTGTACCACTACCGTCGCAAGAACCGAGACCGGCAAGTCCGAAGACCAAAGTACCATGACGCCAAGTACCATGACGACGAGGACCGCCAAGTTTGCCTTCCGCCGTCTCCGAAATCGCCAAGTACCACGACGATACGAGAACAACTGCCGCCGACATGCATTTTGCCAACTACCACTACCGTCGTCCCTCGAAGACTCCGTGGACGTCAAGTTTCTCGTCGTGCCCCTGAACATCTACGGAAACTTGTGAGACTAAGAACCATGAACGTGTACCGATGACCCTCAAGTTCGTCCACGATTGCTATGTACCACTACCATCGACGCAAACCACTACTTCCACTATGGCATGAGTACAACAACTACCACTAGGAACCTGGCGAGAACGTCTACTTCCTCTACTTGCACCGAACCGATACGCTGCGAAACGCACGCTTCGAAGGTATAACCCCAAGACCACCGTCGACCCGTGGGAACCCGGTTACCGGGATCACCCCACCATCTTTTGCACGCTACTGTCACTTCTTTTCGCATCGGTATCCCCGTGGGCTACCTGTTAACCGATATGTTGCCGTGGCATCATTTTCGTATTCGTCGCCGTTGCACCCCTTTCCTTTCCACCACGGTGACAAATGCTTCATAATACTCTTATCAACTTATTCATAAATATTGCATAAAACATGCTCATGTCATTCGCATCATGATAATAACATTTAAATGTTTTGATGAGGACATCAATACAATTGTTACACCCACAGCCCCTGCTGCTATACATATTGGACCAATTACTAGAGCTCGTGCACGCCAACTAAATTACCAGGTACTTTCGTTTCTTGGTAATGATTCTAATGTTCATGAGAATATGATGCTGCCTAAATTGGATACATTTGTTTTGCTTACAAATGAAGGGCCTAGCTTGGAGAAGGATGAACATTGGCGCAAGAACAAGCATGGAGATGATGGCATGCGCAAGGGGAACAAGAACGGAGTTACACGTGACGATTTCAGGACTTTGAAGCCACCATAATGGGTGCATGAAGCCTTGGATGAAATATACAAGATGCCACTTCATAAATTTCGTCCCGAGGCTATTTTAGGTGCTGCGTCACCTTATTATTTGGCCAGGCCCATGTAATTTCGAAATACATAAGTATAGGCTATTTTTAGAGTACGTATGTGTGGGGAAACAACAGATAGGATTGATTTCGGACCCCTCCACCAAGGGCCACGAAATTCCCCCCTCTTCCTCCATATATACAGCCCTTAGGGCATCGTTTAGACTTGGGGGTTTTGTTTAGATTAAAAGTTCGCCATAGCTGCAACTTCGCGTACTTCGTTTGTGTTCAACGACCAGACAAAGGCGTCACAGAACCCCACCTTGATCAATAAAGCTTTCATCTTATATTCGCAATATCCAGATTGCAATCTCAGTTTCTTGCTTGTTCTTCGTTTGCTCGCAGGAAACAGACCCTCATGGTCAGGTTGATCGTGCTCCGGCATGGTCAATAACCTCTAGGAGTTGGTTTAGCGATTGCTAAGGCGCGACGTCCTCGCACGTTCGTAGTCGGATCGTCAAAGTCGACTGCCACCAAAGTGATATCCATCATCTCATCGAAAGACGGGACATGATGAGGACATCAATACAATTGTTACACCCACAGCCCCTGCTGCTATACATACTGGACCAATTACTAGAGCTCGTGCACGCCAACTAAATTACCAGGTACTTTCGTTTCTTGGTAATGATTCTAATGTTCATGAGAATATGATGCTGCCTAAATTGGATACATTTGTTTTGCTTACAAATGAAGGGCCTAGCTTGGAGAAGGATGAACATTGGAGCAAGAACAAGCATGGAGATGATGGCATGCG
>NW_021299748.1:0-2055 GCF_002162155.2 Triticum dicoccoides
CGTACTGGAAGATCCACCGTGTGCCTCACAGCCTTGATGTCATGCATATCATGAAGAACGTGTGCGAGAGTCTGCTTGGTACCCTGCTCAACATGCCAGAGAGGACCAAAGATGGGCCGAAAGCAAGGGCAGACTTGAAATCAATGGGCATCAGGCAGGAGCTTCACGCTATATATGATGATGATGATGATGATGATGATGATGATGATGATGATGATGAGGCGAAGCAGGACACAGAAAGTCGTCGCAAAGGCAAAAAGGCCAAGAAGACCGGAAATGACTACCCTCCCGCGTGCTTCACTCTAAGTCAGGAGGAGATCGAGCAGTTTTTCACCTGCCTCCTAGGAGTAAAACTTCCTTACGGTTACGCGGGAAAGATAAGCAGATACCTAGACCCAGCGAAGCAGAAGTTCAGCGGGATGAAGTCTCACGACTGTCACGTGCTGATGACGCAGATACTTCCAGTTGCAATCCGTGGGATCATGGACGCGCACGTCCATGAAACGCTATTTGGCCTATGCAACTTCTTCGACGTCATCTCTCGGAAGTCGATTGGCGTGAGGCAACTCAGAAGGCTACAGGAAGAGATCGTGGTGATACTATGCGAGCTTGAGATGTACTTCCCGCCCGCATTCTTCGACGTTATGGTGCATCTGCTGGTCCATATAGTGGAGGATATCATCCAACTTGGGCCGACGTTCCTGCACAGCATGATGCCGTTCGAAAGGATGAATGGTGTCATCAAAGGATACATTCGCAACATGTCACGTCCAGAGGGAAGCATAGCCAGGGGCTTTCTGACCGAAGAGTGCATCTCCTACTGCACGAATTATCTAGGCATCGAGAACCCCGTTGGTCTGCCCGTCAACGGGCACCTCGGCAGGCTCGCTGGATGGGGTCACCGTGAGGGTCGCCGCGAAATGTATGTCAACTTCGAGGGTCGACTCGCCGACTTTGAAAGAGCAAACCTAGTCGCGCTACAACACATAGACGTGGTCGATCCTTGGGTGGTAGAGCACAAAACCTTTATTAAGAAGACGTACAATGACCGAGGCCAACAGAGGATGGACGGAGACATACTCAAAGAGCACAACTCATGTTTCACGCATTGGTTCAAGCAGAAGCTTCTGTCGTACCCTTTACATGAGGATTCTTCCGCGGAAGAACAACTCATATTCGCCTTGTCACAGGGCGCCGAGCACAACCTGATGACCTATGAGGCGTACGATATCAACGGCTACACATTCTACACCGAGGCCAAGGACATGAAGAGCGATGGTTATCAGAACTCCGGGGTAACGATGGAATCCTACACCGGTAACGACAAGGACAGATACTACGGAAGGATCGAGGAGATCTGGGAGCTGAGCTACGCTGGAGAGAAGGTCCCGATGTTCCGTGTCAGATGGGCCAAGAACGTCATAAAAGAAGACCGGTATTTCACCACCATGGTTATACCCGAAGCCAAATCCAAGACCGCGGGCGCAAACGTCACTGCGAAAAATGAGCCATGGGTACTGGCTTCCCAAGTGGACCAATGCTTCTTCATTACCGACCCGCCAAAGCCCAGTCGTGTTGTCGTGAGGAGAGGCAAAAGGAAGATCATCGGAATGGATGGAGTAACCAATGAGCAAGACTTCGACAAGTACGGCGACCCGAGGATCGAACATGACGACGATGATGAAGTAGCAGCATACACCACAAGAAGAAGCAGGACCACCCTACCTAAAGGACGTCCGTTCCATAGAAGAACTCCATTTGCGAAAAAGAAGGGCAAGAAGATTGTGAACAGATAGCTAGCTAAGATCGATTGTATTTAAATCGTAGACTTCATTTCTCGATTATATTTCATGGGCACTTTTTGAACTATCATGAATATTTTTTAATTTCATGGACACTCGATCTCGATCCTCCTCCATCTCGATCGCTATCCCACCTCGCCAGATCCGGTCCACCGGCCGCCGCCGCCGACCGCCCGCACCCTCTCGATTCCCCTACTCAACCGCCGCCGCCGACCCCCCGCACCCCTCCCCTACTCAACCGCCGCCGCCGACC
>NW_021299749.1:0-930 GCF_002162155.2 Triticum dicoccoides
AATCACCCAGTTACGTTGTGACGTTTGGTAGTACCCAAAGTGTTCCTCCGGTAAACGGGAGTTGCATAATCTCATAGTCATAGGAACATGTATAAGTCATGAAGAAAGCAATAGCAACATACTAAACGATCGGGTGCTAAGCTAATGGAATGGGTCATGTCAATCAGATCATTCTACTAATGATGTGACCTCGTTAATCAAATAACAACTCATTGTTCATGGTTAGGAAACATAACCATCTTTGATTAACGAGCTAGTCAAGTAGAGGCATACTAGTGACACTTTGTTTGTCTATGTATTCACACATGTATTATGTTTCCGGTAAATACAATTCTAGCATGAATAATAAACATTTATCATGATTATAAGGAAATAAATAATAACTTTATTATTGCCTCTAGGGCATATTTCCTTCAGTCTCCCACTTGCACTAGAGTGAATAATCTAGATTACACTGTAATGATTCTAACACCCATGGAGCTTTGGTGCTGATCATGTTTTGCTCGTGGAAGAGGCTTAGTCAACGGGTCTGCAACATTCAGATCCGTATGTATCTTGCAAATCTCTATGTCTCCCACCTGGACTAGATCCCGGATGGAGTTGAAGCATCTCTTGATGTGTTTGGTCCTTTTGTGAAATCTGGATTCCTTTGCCAAGGCAATTGCACCAGTATTGTCACAAAAGATTTTCATTGGACCCGATGCACTAGGTATGACACCTAGATCGGATATGAACTCCTTCATCCAGACTCCTTCATTTGCTGCTTCCGAAGCAGCTATGTATTCCGCTTCACATGTAGATCCCGCTACGACGCTTTGTTTAGAACTGCACCAACTGACAGCTCCACCGTTTAATGTAAACACGTATCCGGTTTGCGATTTAGAATCGTCCGGATCAGTGTCAAAGCTTGCATCAACGTAACCTTTTACG
>NW_021299750.1:0-1531 GCF_002162155.2 Triticum dicoccoides
ACCATTGCTGCACCTCTCAATGAGCTTACAAAGAAAGATGTGCCTTTTCTTTGGGGTACCGCACAGGAAGAAGCCTTCACGGTATTGAAAGATAAGTTGACACATGCTCCTTTACTCCAACTTCCTGATTTTAATAAGACTTTTGAGCTTGAATGTGATGCTAGTGGAATTGGATTAGGAGGTGTGTTATTACAAGATGGCAAACCTGTTGCATACTTTTCTAAAAAATTGAGTGGGCCTAGTCTGAATTATTCTACTTATGATAAAGAATTATATGCTCTTGTTCGGACTTTAGAAACATGGCAACATTATTTATGGCCCAAAGAATTTGTTATACATTCTGATCATGAATCTTTGAAACATATTAAAAGTCAAGCTAAACTGAATCATAGACATGCTAAATGGGTTGAATTCATTGAGACTTTCCCTTATGTCATTAAACACAAGAAGGGAAAAGAAAATGTTATTGCTAATGCATTGTCTCGTCGCTATACTATGCTTTCACAACTTGACTTCAAAATATTTGGTTTGGAGACCATCAAAGATCAATATGTGCATGATGCTGATTTTAAAGATGTAATGCAGAATTGTAAAGAAGGAAGAATGTGGAACAAGTTTGTTGTTAACGATGGATTTGTGTTTCATGCTAACAAGCTATGCATTCCAGCTAGCTCCGTTCGTCTTTTGTTGTTGCAGGAGGCGCATGGAGGAGGATTAATGGGACACTTTGGCGTGAAGAAGACGGAGGACGTACTTGCTACACATTTCTTTTGGCCAAAGATGAGACGGGATGTTGAGCGTTTTATTGCTCGCTGCACTACATGTCAAAAAGCTAAGTCACGACTCAATCCTCATGGTTTATATATGCCTTTTCCTGTACCTAGTGTTCCTTGGGAGGATATATCTATGGACTTTGTTTTAGGTTTACCTCGAACAAAGAAGGGGAGGGATAGCATATTTGTTGTCGTGGATAGATTCTCGAAAATGGCACACTTTATACCATGTCATAAAAGCGATGATGCTGTTAATGTTGCTGATTTGTTCTTTCGTGAAATTATTCGCTTGCATGGTGTGCCAAATACTATTGTTTCAGATCGTGATACTAAATTTCTTAGCCACTTTTAGAGATGTTTATGGGCTAAGTTGGGGACTAAACTGCTTTTTAGTACTACTTGTCACCCCCAAACTGATGGACAAACTGAAGTAGTCAATACAACGTTGTCTACTATGCTTAGGGCTGTTTTGAAGAATAATAAGAAAATGTGGGAGGAATGCTTGCCTCATATTGAATTTGCTTATAATCGTTCATTGCATTCTACTACTAAGATGTGCCCTTTTGAAGTTGTGTATGGTTTCCTACCTCGTGCACCTATTGATTTGTTGCCTCTTCCATCTTCGGAGAAGGTTAATTTTGATGCTAAACAACGTGCTGAATTGATTTTAAAAATGCATGAGTTAACTAAGGAAAACATTGAGCGTATGAATGCTAAATATAAACTTGCTGGAGATAAGAGTAGAAAACATGTTGTGT
>NW_021299751.1:0-807 GCF_002162155.2 Triticum dicoccoides
GGCCATATGTGAGTCGAAAAACAAAGGTCGGTCAAAAACACCTCGATAACTTGCTCATCTATGGCACGGCCAGAAGAACTTTTTGCTATCCAAACCATCCCCGTCAAGCGCCGTTCAGAACATTTCTCCAAATTAGGTACCGATATATGACCTCATGTTGTGAATTTGGCCTAAAACCGGCCATATGTGAGTCGAAAAACAAAGGTCGGCCAAAAACACCTCGATAACTTGCTCATCTATGGCACGGCCAGAAGAACTTTTTGCTATCCAAACCATCCTCGACAAGCGCCGTTCACAACATTATGCCAAATTAGGTACCGATATATGACCTCATGTTGTGAATTTGGCCTAAAACCGGCCATACACTACTAGGAAAAGGGCTATAGATAGGATTGATTCTAATGGCGCACCGTGGATGCAGTGCGCCACTACTATATACTAATGGCGCACCTGTTCCTCATACGCCATTAGAGTGGAAGACACTAATGGCGCACGGCGGACAGAGTGCGCCATTAGTATGAATTTCTTTTTTTTTCCATTTTCCCATACATACTAATGGCGCATGAATCAACCAATGCGCCATTACTATATATAACTTCTAATGGCGCACCGGCCGGGATGTGCGCCATTACTGTATCCCCCTCCATCTCGATCTCGATCCCCCTCCATCTCGATCTCGATCCCCCTCCATCTCGATCTCGATCCCCCTCCATCTCGATCTCGATCCCCCTCCATCTCGATCGCACCCGCACCCTCCCCCGCTAGCTCTACCCATCGCAACCCTCCCCCGCTCCACCGCCGGAGCAC
>NW_021299752.1:0-1469 GCF_002162155.2 Triticum dicoccoides
GACGGGGCGGCGGCGGGGTGGTGGGGCGACGGGGCGGCGGCGAGTACTAGGGAGAGAAAGAGAGAGAGGGGCGGGGTGGAGCGTGTCCGTTAATGTTAGTGGGGCCCTCCCTCTTTGCCGTCCGCCCCCCTTTGCCGTTTGCTTTTTTGCTCTTTGCCGTCCGCTAGCGGACGGCGAAGTGGGGGGCCTGTTAGGTTTTTTTAAGCAGCTCGTCAGTGGGGCCCCTCCCTCTTTGCCGTCCGCTAGCCGACGGCAAAGAATCTTTTTCGTCTGCTAGCCGACGGCAAAGAACTAGCTGATGGCAGATTAGTTCTTTGCCGTCTGCTTTTTGGTAGCTGATGGCAAAGAGCTTCTTTGCCGTCCGCTAGCTGATGGCAAAGAGCTGGCAGATGGCAAAGTAGTTGATTCCAGTAGTGTGAAGAGGTCACTTAGGCCGTCAAAAAGCCCCTTTTTATACGCAAAATAAATCGCCTGCTGTGAGTATTGTTCCTGCGCTTTACACTTAATATCCTTACACTGCACAATCCTTGAATATCCTTCTTTTTACCTTTAAACAGATTGACCTTCCGCTGCGCCAGTTCGCCCTCCTCCGTGGCTAGCTTCACAATGGCAAGACGCTGCCGCTCTTCGGCTTCGGCCTTCTCAAGGAGGAAGGCCTTCTGCGCTTCGGCAAGCTGCTCCCGCTCCTCCACCAGGGGTCGGAGGGCTTCCCGGTGGAAACCCCCAAGCTCTTCTGCGCGCTTTTTGATGTCAGCTCCCGCCTCGTGCCTCGCGGGATTCCAGCTTGGCTTGCCGCGCGCGGTAGAGCGACATCAACTTCCGCAGTAGCCGCTCTTCTTCGGGCTCATTGCTGCTGCTTGGCGCGTCGACCAGCGTCAGCCCCGCGGAGGCGAGCACTTCTCCATCGAAGATCTCCCCCTCGACCGGCGCCCTGGAGTTCGATGCCCAGGGAAGATTGATGAAGACGTCGTCGCCGGCCTTCAAGTAAACGCCCGGCTGGGGCTCCTCGGAGCTTGGCGCTGCGGCTTCGGCGGACGGGTCGGCGGTCGGTGTAGCGCCTGGCGCTCCTGCGGCCTCAGGGCCGTCAGTACGATCGCCAGACCCCTCGCCAGTTGCTGCGGCGGCACCCTTGGCGGCCCCGGCGCCGGCAGGATTGCCAGTGCCGGCTGCTTCTTCGGCGGCGACCTTGGTCTCCATCTGCTCCGCAGCGGATGGATCTGACGGCCGAAAAAGGGGAAAAGAGTCAAACAAAATCCAGCGAAAACCCAGAAAGATCAAGAAAAGAAGAAACCGAGGGAAGTTTTGAAGCAAAAGGAGTACCTGCACTAGGCTCTGCAGTTGTGGTCTCCGTCGTCGGGGGGCCGCTGGTGCTGTCTCTCGCCGGAGAACCCTCCCTTGCCGGAGACTTCTCCCTCACCGGGAAGCCTTCCCTTGTCGGAGAATTCTCCCTTGTCGGGGGATTCTCCCTT
>NW_021299753.1:0-1174 GCF_002162155.2 Triticum dicoccoides
CACATGCTCCTTTACTCCAACTTCCTGATTTTAATAAGACTTTTGAGCTTGAATGTGATGCTAGTGGAATTGGATTAGGCGGTGTGTTATTACAAGATGGCAAACCTGTTGCATACTTTTCTGAAAAATTGAGTGGGCCTAGTCTGAATTATTCTACTTACGATAAAGAATTATATGCTCTTGTTCGGACTTTAGAAACATGGCAACATTATTTATGGCCCAAAGAATTTGTTATACATTCTGATCATGAATCTTTGAAACATATTAAAAGTCAAGCTAAACTGAATCGTAGACATGCTAAATGGGTTGAATTCATTGAGACTTTTCCTTATGTCATTAAACACAAGAAGGGAAAAGAAAATGTTATTGCTGATGCATTGTCTCGCCGCTATACTATGCTTTCACAACTTGACTTCAAAATATTTGGTTTGGAGACCATCAAAGATCAATATGTGCATGATGCTGATTTTAAAGATGTAATGAAGAATTGTAAAGAAGGAAGAATGTGGAACAAGTTCGTCGTTAACGATGGATTTGTGTTTCGTGCTAACAAGCTATGCATTCCAGCTAGCTCCGTTCGTCTTTTGTTGTTGCAGGAGGTGCATGGAGGAGGATTAATGGGACACTTTGGCGTGAAGAAGACGGAGGACGTACTTGCTAGACATTTCTTTTGGCCAAAGATGAGACGGGATGTTGAGCGTTTTATTGCTCGATGCACTACATGTCAAAAAGCTAAGTCACGACTCAATCCTCATGGTTTATATATGCCTTTGCCTGTACCTAGTGTTCCTTGGGAGGATATATCTATGGACTTTGTTTTAGGTTTACCTCGAACAAAGAAGGGGAGGGATAGCATATTTGTTGTCGTGGATTGATTCTCGAAAATGGCACACTTTATACCATGTCATAAAAGCGATGATGCTGTTAATGTTGCTGATTTGTTCTTTCGTGAAATTATTCGCTTGCATGGTGTGCCAAATACTATTGTTTCAGATCGTGATACTAAATTTCTTAGCCACTTTTGGAGATGTTTATGGGCTAAGTTGGGGACTAAACTGCTTTTTAGTACTACTTGTCACCCCCAAACTAATGGACAAACTGAAGTAGTCAATAGAACGTTGTCTACTATGCTTAGGGCTGTTTTGAAGAATAATAAGAAAATGTGGGAGGAATG
>NW_021299754.1:0-1766 GCF_002162155.2 Triticum dicoccoides
TACATCTTAGTACCACCGGGATGAATAGTGAGAGGAGATTCATGAGCCTCCTTAAGGATCAACTGCCGTAGATGCTGGTTCTTGGGAACCACTAGACGGTTCTCAAAGTACACAACACCATGATCATTTGTGGAGAAACAACTAGCACCTCCGCTAGCAATGTTCTCCTTGATCTTAGCTATTCCCTTATCTCGCTTCTGGGCAGCAATGATTTGATCCGTAAGAGTAGGTTTCGCCACCAAGGTGGAAAGAAATCCTTGAGGAACAATGTGGAGGTTAAGCTTCCGAAATTCCTCATGGAGAAGCGGTTGACTTTGTTGTAACATCAGATTGTTACAATAAGATTTACGACTTAGCGCATCAGCCATGACGTTGGCTTTCCCTGGGGTGTAGGTTATTCCTAAGTCGAAATCTGTGATCAACTCGACCCAACATCTTTGCCTGAGATTCAAATCCGGTTGGGTGAAGATGTACTTCAGACTTTGGTGATCAGTGAATATTTCGCAACGATTACCGAGGAGGTAATGTCGCCAGGTCTTAAGTGCATAGACTACGGCTGCAAGCTCTAGATCATGAGTAGGATAATTCTCCTCATGTGGGTGCAGTTGCCGTGAAGCGTAGGCAATTACGTGTCGATCTTGCATGAGAATGCAACCTAGTCCTTGTCGCGAGGCGTCGCAGTAGATAACAAAGTCCTTAGAGAAGTCTGGCGGTACCAGTACGGGAGCAAAAGTCAGGCGTCTTTTCAGTTCCTGAAAGCTGTGCTCACATTGTGGAGTCCACTCGAACTTCTTATCTTTCTTGAGGAGTTCGGTTAGAGGTTTAGCAACCTTGGAGAAGTTCTCGACAAAGCGACGACAATAGCTCGCTAAGCCCAGAAAGCTCCGAACTTGCTTGACCGATTCAGGTGGAGTCCAATTAAGGATGGCTTGAACTGGCTCAGGGTTAACAGCAATACCTTTACCAGATATTACATGACCCAGATAGGTCACTTCTGGCAACCAGAATTCACATTTAGAAAATTTGGCATAAAGGCGATGCTCTCGAAGTTTCTGCAACACTAGCCTTAGATGTTCGGCATGTTCTTCCTCGTTCTTGGAGTAGATGAGTATATCATCGAGGTAAACCACGACGAATTTATCCAAATACTCCATGAAGATTGAGTTCATTAACCGAGAAAAGGTGGCTGGAGCGTTGGTTAATCCGAAGGACATGACGGTGTACTCGTATTGGCCATAACGAGTAACAAAGGCCGTTTTAGGAATGTCCCCGTTTCTGATTTTGATTTGATGGTAGCCCAACCTCAAATCCATCTTGGAGAAGACTGAGGATCCAGCGATCTGATCATACAGGTCGTTGATCCTGGGAAGCGGATATTTGTTCTTGATTGTGACCAAATTGACAGGTCGGTAATCTACAACCATCCGGTCCGTACCATCCTTCTTCTTGACGAATAGGACGGGGCAAGCCCACGGAGAAGAGCTAGGTCGGATGAAACCCTTTTTCAAGGACTCATCGAGTTGTTTCTTAAGTTCGGCTAGTTCTAGGGGTGCCATCTTATAAGGTCTTCTAGCAATCGGAACGGTTCCTGGAATGAGGTCTATTACAAACTCAACATCCCTGTCAGGTGGAACACCTGGCAATTCCTCTGGAAAGACATCTGGGAAGTCACGGACTACCGGAACGTCCTCAAGGTCTGGCAAAGGGCTGGCGTTAAGAGAATATAATTGTCGCTTGGCTATTCGGGTCAAGACATTGACTATCTT
>NW_021299755.1:0-1472 GCF_002162155.2 Triticum dicoccoides
CTAGAACTAGCCGAGCTTAAGAAACAACTCGATGAGTCCTTGAAAAAGGGTTTCATCCGCCCTAGTTCATCTCCGTGGGCTTGCCCCGTCCTATTCGTCAAGAAGAAGGATGGTACGGACCGGATGGTTGTAGATTACCGACCTGTCAATTTGGTCACAATCAAGAACAAATATCCACTTCCCAGGATCAACGACCTGTATGATCAGCTCGCTGGATCCTCAGTCTTCTCCAAGATGGATTTGAGGTTGGGCTACCATCAAATCAAAATCAGAAACGGGGACATTCCTAAAACGGCCTTTGTTACTCGTTATGGCCAATACGAGTACACCGTCATGTCCTTCGGTTTAACCAACGCTCCAGCCACCTTTTCTCGGTTAATGAACTCAATCTTCATGGAATATTTGGATAAATTCGTCGTGGTTTACCTCGATGATATACTCATCTACTCCAAGAACGAGGAAGAACATGCCGAACATTTGAGGCTAGTGTTGAAGAAACTTCGAGAGCATCGCCTTTATGCCAAATTTTCTAAATGTGAATTCTGGTTGTCAGAAGTGACCTATCTAGGTCATGTAATATCTGGTAAAGGTATTGCTGTTAACCCTGAGCGAGTTCAAGCCGTTCTTAATTGGACTCCACCTGAATCGGTCAAGCAAGTTCGGAGTTTTCTAGGCTTAGCGAGCTATTGTCGTCGCTTTGTCGAGAACTTCTCCAAAGTTGCCAAACCTCTAACCGAACTCCTCAAGAAAGATAAGAAGTTCGAATGGACTCCACAATGTGAGCACAGCTTTCAGGAACTGAAAAGACGCCTGACCTCTGCTCCCGTGCTGGTACCGCCAGACTTCTCCAAGGACTTTGTTATCTACTGCGACGCCTCGCGACAAGGACTAGGTTGCATTCTCATGCAAGATCGACATGTAATTGCTTATGCTTCACGGCAATTGCACCCACATGAGGAGAATTATCCTACTCATGATCTAGAGCTTGCAGCCGTAGTCTATGCACTTAAGACCTGGCGACATTACCTCCTCGGTAATCGTTGCGAAATATTCACTGATCACCAAAGTCTGAAGTACATTTTCACCCAACCGGATTTGAATCTCAGGCAGAGACGTTGGGTTGAATTGATCACAGACTTCGACTTAGGAATAACCTACACCCCAGGGAAAGCCAACGTCATGGCTGATGCGCTAAGTCGTAAATCTTATTGTAACAACCTGATGTTACAACAAAGTCAACCTCTCCTCCATGAGGAATTTCGGAAGCTTAACCTTCACATTGTACCTCAAGGTTTTCTTTCCACCTTGGTAGCAAAACCTACTCTTACGGATCAAATCATCGCTGCCCAAAGGCGAGATAAGGGAATATCTAAAATCAAAGAGAACATTGCTAGCGGAGGTGCTAGTTGTTTCTCCACAAATGATCATGGTGTTGTGTACTTTGAGAACCGTCTAGTGGTTCCCAAGAACCA
>NW_021299756.1:0-1274 GCF_002162155.2 Triticum dicoccoides
AAAAGTAAAATTAATTAAATAAATATAATTAATAAAAATAAAAATGATTTAATAAAATTAATTATTAATTAATTAATTATCTAATGAATTAATTAAGTTAATTAATCCGGTTTAATTAATTTAGTTAACTAGTTAGGTTAATTAAATAGTAATTAAATTAACTAATCTGTAATTAACCTAAACAGAGAATGACAGGTGGGTCCCACTGGACCCACATGTCAGGTTGACCAAGTCAACTCTGTTGACTGCTGACGTCAGCATGACATCATGCTGATGTCATAAATCCATTTTCGAATTAAATTAAATAATTAATTAAATTTCAAAAATTAATAAAATCTTTAGAAAATCATATCTTTTAATCCGTAACTCGGATTAAAATATTTTCAACATGAAAGTTGCTCAGAACGACGAGACGATTTCGGATACGCAGTCCGTTCGTTCGCCACACACCCCTAACCTATCGAACTCGCAACTTTCCCCCTCCGGCTCCTCTGCCCGAAAACGCGAAACATCGGGAATACTTTCCCGGATGTTTTCCCCCTCAACCGGTACCACCTCATACCACGTTAGGGCACACCTAGCACCGCTCATTGTCACGTCACGCATCGTCGTGTTTATGTTTGCATTGTATTCATTGTTTCTTCCCCCTCTTATCTCCGGTAGACTACGAGACCGACGCTGCTGCTGCCCAGTTCGACTACGGAGTTGACGACCCCTCCTTCTTGCCAGAGCAACCAGGCAAGCCCCCCCCCCTTGATCACCAGATATCGCCTATTCTCTTCTATACTGCTTGCATTAGAGTAGTGTAGCCTGTTACTGCTTTTGTTAATCCTATTCTGATGCATAGCCTGACATTGTCGCTACATCTGTTGATACCTTACCTGCAATCCTAAATGCTTAGTATAGGATGCTAGTTTATCATCATTGGCCCTACATCCTTGTCAGTCTGCCTTGCTATACTATCGGGCCGTGATCACTTGGGAGGTGATCACGGGTATATACTATACATACATACATACTATACAGATGGTGACTAAAGTCGGGTCAGCTCATTGAGTACCCGCAAGTGATTCTGACGAGGGGGCTGAAAGGACAGGTGGCTCCATCCCGGTAGAGGTGGGCCTGGTTTCCCGACGGCCCTCGACTGTTACTTTGTGGCGGAGCGACAGGGCAGGTTGAGACCACCTAGGAGACAGGTGGGCCTGGCCCTGTTCGGCGTTCGCGGATACTTAACATGCTTAACGAGATCTTGGTATTTGATCTGAGTCTGGCTA
>NW_021299757.1:0-1322 GCF_002162155.2 Triticum dicoccoides
GGGGGGGGGGCACGCCCCGGAGACGCGTCCCGCCTCTTCGGACATGCCACCACACCACCCCGCCTGTATGAGTGCCCAGTGCGATGCTCCGGTGGCGTTGCTACCCCCCCCAGTGCACCCGTCCCGCCTAACCCTGTAGCGTTTGACCACGGGATCTAGCCCTTTGACTTTGCACGGACGGGCTTTGACCAGTGGACCTCCCCACCCGGTTGTGTTAAGTCAGCCCATAGGAACACTTTGGAGCAACATCCGGGCCAGACCCACAGCAAGATCCCCTCCGTGTAGACCCGACGCGTCCGTTTCCCCCCTCCAGGTGCTGGTGGCGGCGTCGTCCGTGAGGGGGGCACACCCCGGACACGTGTGCCGGGCGTTTGCAACCTCCACAACACTTCCAGACTTGTGAGTGGCCGCCTACGCAATATTTGGCGGCATGCTAGCCCCCGGAGGCCGCCGGCCACAGCCGTAGACGCGCGAAGGGCAATCCGCGTAGAGGGAATTTTTCGGATACTTCTCCATCACCAAAAAATATGAAAAAAATACCATCATTCCTATAGCACATGTGCCCACGTCGTGCAAAAAAAAACTCATGATTTTATCGTGCTCCGAGTATTTACTAATATTGACGCCGCATCGTTATTGCAGAACGTCTACTACCGTGTCATCGCCGTCCGTGAGGGGGGGGGCACGCCCCGGAGACGCGTCCCGCCTCTTCGGACATGCCACCACACCACCCCGCCTGTATGAGTGCCCAGTGCGACGCTCCGGTGGCGTTGCTACCCCCCCAGTGCACCCGTCCCGCCTAACCCTGTAGCGTTTGACCACGGGATCTAGCCCTTTGACTTTGCACGGACGGGCTTTGACCAGTGGACCTCCCCACCCGGTTGTGTTAAGTCAGCCCATAGGAACACTTTGGAGCAACATCCGGGCCAGACCCACAGCAAGATCCCCTCCGTGTAGACCCGACGCGTCCGTTTCCCCCCTCCAGGTGCTGGCGGCGGCGTCGTCCGTGAGGGGGGCACACCCCGGACACGCGTGCCGGGCGTTTGCAACCTCCACAACACTTCCAGACTTGTGAGTGGCCGCCTACGCAATATTTGGCGGCATGCTAGCCCCCGGAGGCCGCCGGCCACAGCCGTAGACGCACGAAGGGCAATCCGCGTAGAGGGAATTTTTTGGATACTTCTCAATCACCAAAAATTATGAAATAAATACCATCGTTCCTATAGCACATGTGCCCACGTCGTGCAAAAAACTCATGATTTTATTGCGCTCCAAGTATTTAGTAATATTGACGCTGCATCGTTACCGTAGAACGTCTACTA
>NW_021299759.1:0-1274 GCF_002162155.2 Triticum dicoccoides
ATACTAATATCACTCGTTTATTCCATCTTGCTTGTAAAGCTGAACGTGAAGTGCAGGATCGACAAGCATTGGGGCGAACTAACTTTTCTGCAGGCCGACCTTCATCATGGACACCACGTGCATCTTCTACTTCAACTGCACCAGCACCTCCATCCGGTGCCACCTCCAGCCGTGATACAAGAAAACAGGCACAACCACCATTATCTGCCAAGAGCGCACCTGCGGGGCCTGCACAGCGTTCTTCTTCTTCCATGGCATCAACAGGGCACACAAGTGATATTATTTGTCGTCGTTGTAAGGGAGGAGGTCATTATGCGAGAGAATGCAAATCTCCGCGTGTGATGATTGCTACCGCGGATGGTGGATATGAGTCCGCTAGTGACTATGATGAGGAGACTTTGGCTCTTATTACACGTGAAGAACATGGTGGAGATGAATCTGATCATGAGACGCAATACATGGCTCCTGAAGACGCTGACAGGTATGAATGTTTAGTTGCTCAACGTGTTTTGAGTGTGCAGGTCACACAAGCTGAGCAAAATCAGAGGCACAATTTGTTCCATACCAAGGGAGTTGTGAAGGAACGTTCTGTGCGCGTCATCATAGACGGAGGGAGCTGCAACAACTTGGCTAGCATGGATATGGTGGAGAAGCTTTCTCTCACCACAAGACCACATCCACATCCTTACTACATCCAATGGTTCAACAACAGCGGCAAGGTTAAGGTAACACGTACTGTTCATGTGCATTTTAGTATCTCTACATATGCTGATTATGTTGATTGTGATGTGGTACCTATGCAAGCATGTTCCTTATTACTTGGTAGACCATGGCAATTTGATAAAAATTCTGTACACCATGGTAGAAACAATCACTATACTCTTGTTCATAAGGATAAAAATATTACTTTGCTTCCTATGACTCCTGATTCCATTTTGAAAGATGATATTAATAGAGCTAATAAAGCACAACAGGAGAAGAATAAGAGTGACAATCAGATTGTGGCAAAAGAATTTGAGCAACAAATGAAGCCTAATAATAAACCATCTAGTGTTGCTTCTGAAATTAAATTGAAAAGTGCATGTTTATTTGCCACCAAATCTGATATTGATGAGCTAGATTTCAGCAAATCTGTTTGCTATGCTTTTGTGTGCAAAGAGGCATTATTTTCATTCGAGGACGTGCCTTCCTCTTTGCCTCCTGCTGTCACTAACATTTTGCAGGAGTTCGCTGACGTTTTTCCACAAGACGTGCCACCGGGATTACCGCCTATT
>NW_021299760.1:0-1890 GCF_002162155.2 Triticum dicoccoides
ACAACCACCATTATCTGCCAAGAGCGCACCTGCGGGGCCTGCACAGCGTTCTTCTTCTTCCATGGCATCAACAGGGCACACAAGTGATATTATTTGTCGTCGTTGTAAGGGAGGAGGTCATTATGCGAGGGAATGCAAATCTCTGCGTGTGATGATTGCTACCGCGGATGGTGGATATGAGTCCGCTAGTGACTATGATGAGGAGACATTGGCTCTTATTACACGTGAAGAACATGGTGGAGATGATTCTGATCATGAGACGCAATACATGGCTCCTGAAGACGCTGACAGGTATGAATGTTTAGTTGCTCAACGTGTTTTGAGTGTGCAGGTCACACAAGCTGAGCAAAATCAGAGGCACAATTTGTTCCATACCAAGGGAGTTGTGAAGGAACGTTCTGTGCGCGTCATAATAGACGGAAGGAGCTGCAACAACTTGGCTAGCATGGAGATGGTGGAGAAGCTTTCTCTCACCACAAGACCACATCCACATCCTTACTACATCCAATGGTTCAACAACAGCGGCAAGGTTAAGGTAACACGTACTGTTCGTGTGCATTTTAGCATCTCTACATATGCTGATTATGTTGATTGTGATGTGGTACCTATGCAAGCATGTTCCTTATTACTTGGTAGACCATGGCAATTTGATAAAAATTCTGTACACCATGGTAGAAACAATCACTATACTCTTGTTCATAAGGATAAAAATATTACTTTGCTTCCTATGACTCCTGATTCCATTTTCAAAGATGATATTAATAGAGCTAATAAAGCACAACAGGAGAAGAATAAGAGTGAAACTCAGATTGTGGCAAAAGAATTTGAGCAACAAATGAAGCCTAATAATAAACCATCTAGTGTTGCTTCTGAAATTAAATTGAAAGGTGCATGTTTATTTGCCACCAAATCTGATATTGATGAGCTAGATTTCAGCAAATCTGTTTGCTATGCTTTTGTGTGCAAAGAGGCATTATTTTCATTCGAGGACGTGCCTTCGTCTTTGCCTCCTGCTGTCACTAACATTTTGCAGGAATTCGCTGACGTTTTTCCACAAGACGTGCCACCGGGATTACCGCCTATTCGAGGGATTGAGCATCAGATTGACTTAATTCCCGGTGCTTCACTGCCAAACCGTGCGCCATACCGTACCAATCCAGAGGAGACGAAGGAGATTATGCGTCAAGCACAAGAGCTTCTCGACAAAGGTTATATACGCGAATCCCTTAGTCCTTGTGCTGTTCCTATTATTCTAGTGCCGAAAAAGGATGGTACATCACGTATGTGTGTTGATTGTAGAGGCATTAATAATATTACTATTCGTTATCGTCATCCTATTCCTAGGCTAGATGATATGCTTGATGAATTGAGTGGCTCTACAATATTCTCCAAAGTTGATTTGCGTAGTGGCTACCATCAAATTCGTATGAAACTGGGAGATGAATGGAAAACAGCATTTAAAACTAAGTTTGGATTATATGAGTGGTTAGTCATGCCTTTTGGGTTAACTAATGCACCTACTACTTTCATGAGATTAATGAACGAAGTTTTACGTGCTTTCATTGGACGATTTGTGGTAGTTTACTTTGATGACATATTGATTTATAGCAGATCTTTGGAAGAACATTTGGAACATTTACGTGCTGTTTTTATTGCTCTACGTGATGCACGTTTGTTTGGTAACCTTGGGAAGTGCACCTTTTGCACCGACCGAGTATCTTTTCTTGGCTATGTTGTTACTCCACAGGGAATTGAAGTTGATAAAGCCAAGATTGAAGCTATTGAGAGTTGGCCGCAGCCCAAAACGGTCACACAAGTGAGGAGTTTTCTTGGCCTCGCTGGATTCTATAGGCGTTTTGTGAGAGATTTCAGCACCATTGCTGCACCTCT
>NW_021299761.1:0-1494 GCF_002162155.2 Triticum dicoccoides
GAAGTATGCAACTTTTCTTTGAGGAATGCTGCAAATGAGTTAAGTTGATGAGAACCTAGTGATTCAGCAGCTGACATGTGTACCTGTGAACAGAGTATAGTTGCGAGGAATTTGGAGAGGTCATATGCGTTCTCAAAAGGTTTTTCAAAAAGAACAAGTTTGAGGAATTTGACCAGATGAGTCTTGAAGATTTTCACTAAGCGTTCTTTGTCTTAGGTTCCAGAGTTGTATAGATCGAAGATCCACACAATTGAGGAATCCTGAAGAAAAATGAGGCTTAGAGAAACGAATCAAGAATAGATGACTTGTGAGGTGTTCAGTGTGTGAAGATATGAAGAAAAACACTTTTGAAGATTTTGTAGATAATCATTCGAATCAACGAGGGAAGTAAAAGTAACTTTTAATTACCCTGGATGAAGAACACGACGAACTGGAGTGAGGAGATGTGAAGTTCGTCTATGTAGATCTTCCACGCCCTAACTTGGCGGAGGATGACGGCTACGGCGGCGGCGGAGTGAAGATGTCCGTGGTCGGCGCGAGTACGTCGGCGACGAGGTCGAGGGAGTGAAGCTCTTCCTCACCGGCGGCGATGAAGTAGCGGCGGCGCTAGGGTTTGAGAAGCTCGAGCTGGAGAGAGAGGTCGAGCGGAGTAATAGAAGTGAGGAAGGGAAGGAGGGGTATTTATAGCCACGGTGAAAAACTGCTCGCCCGAAGAAATTGGACGAACATGCCCCTGACCCTTCTCATTCGCATGACATGTGTCACCCACGTAGTGAGAGGTGGAGATCGTGTTAGATCGTGGGTGAGTGGATAAGTGTATCGTGGGATGCGGAACGGTTTGAGCGGCAAAGCCGAAAATTTAGATAAGATAGGTTTTAAAGTTCCATTCGCAATTTCTTCAGCTGACAAGGACACGGTGAAGATTTTGAACGAGTTTCAAATAGAACGCACATGAAGAATTTGTGAACAGATTGGGTTGAGTAAAGCATAGAGGGGAAGGGTCCGATCACATTCACTTAGCAGAAAACCAACTTGAAGAAATAGCAATAAGTGAATGCTGTAGAGAACATAAACTCATATATATATAGCCAATGAAGAAAAATGATGGAACCAGTGAAGACTATGCAAAGTTGAAGAATATGAATAATTGAGGAATTTCAACTTTTGGTGGTGGCGTGACCCACCGTATCAGAATGATGATTTCAGACACCGCGTACAATTATCGTAGGGTTCTGAGAATCAAATTCTTCGTTAATTTGTTCACACTAAGAGTGTTATTCTTCATTGATTGAAGAAAAACGTTTCTTCATGTGTTGCACATCTAAGTCATCAATTTTGCATAAGTGTTAGGATGAGTGTCCTTTTCAAAGAACATTCGAAGATTCTAGGATATTTAGCTCACACCGCAACTTGCTAAATCTCTTCTCATCCAAGGGCTTTGTGAAGATATCGGCTAGCTGTTCTTCAGTCTTCACATGCTCAATAGAAATGTCG
>NW_021299762.1:0-949 GCF_002162155.2 Triticum dicoccoides
TGTGGATGTGGTCTTGTGGTGAGAGAAAGCTTCTCCACCATCTCCATGCTAGCCAAGTTGTTGCAGCTCCCTCCGTCTATTATGACGCGCACAGAACGTTCCTTCACAACTCCCTTGGTATGGAACAAATTGTGCCTCTGATTTTGCTCAGCTTGTGTGACCTGCACACTCAAAACACGTTGAGCAACTAAACATTCATACCTGTCAGCGTCTTCAGGAGCCATGTATTGCGTCTCATGATCAGAATCATCTCCACCATGTTCTTCACGTGTAATAAGAGCCAATGTCTCCTCATCATAGTCACTAGCGGACTCATATCCACCATCCGCGGTAGCAATCATCACATGCGGAGATTTGCATTCTCTCGCATAATGACCTCCTCCCTTACAACGACGACAAATAATATCACTTGTGTGCCCTGTTGATGCCATGGAAGAAGAAGAACGCTGTGCAGGCCCCGCAGGTGCGCTCTTGGCAGATAATGGTGGTTGTGCCTGTTTTCTTGTATCACGGCTGGAGGTGGCACCGGATGGAGGTGCTGGTGCAGTTGACGTAGAAGATGCACGTGGTGTCCATGATGAAGGTCGGCCTGCAGAAAAGTTAGTTCGCCCCAATGCTTGTTGATCCTGCACTTCACGTTCAGCTTTACAAGCAAGATGGAATAAACGAGTGATATTAGTATACTCCTTATAGTCTAGAATGGTCTGAATCTCTCTATTTAATCCACCCAGAAAACGTGCAAGCATAGCTTCATTCTCCTCAACAATACCACATCTAATCATGCCAGTTTGTAATTCCTGATAATATTCTTCTACAGAATTTTTCCCTTGTCTTAAACGCTGCAATTTTTGAAGCAATTCACGTTGATAATATGGTGGAACCCAACGCGTACGCATAGCAGTTTTCAAAGCAGCCCAAGTAGTTGGAATAGGATATAATCTACAATGTT
>NW_021299763.1:0-1486 GCF_002162155.2 Triticum dicoccoides
CACACCTTGGGGTTCACCAACCATGGAAATCGCTTTGGGACCCCAAACGGTGAGTAATAGTCCATGACAGAGCACAGAATCGGCCAAATCTAGGATTATTGATGAACGATACAGAAACGCACCACGGGGTTCGTCATTCATGGAAATCTCTCAGGGACCCCAAATCAGTGAGTAATTGTCCATGAAACGGGCCAGAATTGGCAAAACTGCAAGTGTTGATGACCGACACATAAGCACACCCCGGTGTTCATCAATCGTGGAAATCTTAGCGGGACACAAAAACTGAGTAATAGTCCATGAAACGGGCCAGAATCGGCCAAAACTGTGATTGTTGATGACCGACACGTAGCCACACCTTGGGGTTCAACAACCATGGAAATCGTTTTGGGACGCCAAAACGGTGAGTAATAGTCCACGAAACGGGTCAGAATCGACAAAAACCACAAATGTTGATGACCGACACGTAAACGCACCCCTGGGTTCGTCAATCATGGAAATCACTCCTGGACCCCAAAACAGTGAGTAGTACTCCACGAAACGGGCTAGAATCGGCCAAAACTGCGAGTGTTGATGACCGACACATAAGCGCACACTGGGTTGAACAACTATGGAAATCGCTTCGGGACCGCAAAACGGTGAGTAATAGTCCACGAAACGGGTCAAAATTGGCCAAAACTATGAGTCTTGATGTCCGACACTTAAATGCACCCCAGGGTTTGTTAATCGTGAAAATCACTCCGGGACCACAAAACAGTGAGTAATAGTCCATGAAACGGGTCAGAATCGGCGAAAATTGTGAGTGTTGATGACCAAGATGTAATCGCACACTCGGGTCACCACCTATGGAAATCGCTTTGGGACCCCAAAACGGTGAGTAATAGTCCAAGAAACATGCAAGAATCGGCCAAAACTGTGATTGTTGATGTCCCACACGTAAACGCACCCTGGGGTTCATGAAACGGGCCAGGCCAAAACTGCGATTGTAGATGACCGACACGTAAGCACACCTCGAGGTTCAACAACTATGGAAATGGCTTTGGGACCCCAAAAACAGTGAGTAATAGTCCACGAAACGGGCCAGAATCGACAAAAACCGTGAGTGTTGATGACCGACACGAAAAGGCATCCCGGGGTTCGTCAATCGTGGAAATCACTCCGGGACCCCAAAACAGTGATCAATAGCCAACGAAATGGGCCAGAATCGGCCAAAATTGTGAGTGTTGATGACCGACACGTAAACGCACCCCAGGGTTCGTCAATCGTGGAAATCACTTCGGCAACCTAAAACTGAGTAATAGTCCAAGAAACGGGCCAGAACCGGCCCAAACTGCGAGTCTTGACGACCAACACGTAAGCACACCTTGGGGTTCACCAACCATGGAAATCGCTTTGGGACCCCAAACGGTGAGTAATAGTCCATGACAGAGCACAGAATCGGCCAAATCTAGGATTATTGATGAACGATACAGAAACGCACCACGGGGTT
>NW_021299764.1:0-1024 GCF_002162155.2 Triticum dicoccoides
GTGCACTTTCCAACCCAATTGGAATCACCTTCAAATTCGTCCGGAGCGTTGAGTTGTGGACGAAACAATCTGATGCTGCAGCAGAATCCGAGTCAAACTACAAGTCCAAAGGTGTTACATCACCTCCACTTGGGCCCATTGGCCTTGTACGACCTAGATTTAGTTTTAGGCTGCCTTGGGACGTCCTCCCACCTCCTTGGCCGCCATCCCTTGCTCCTATATAAGTAGATCCATCTAGTAGCTTTTCCTTGGGATTTGTTTAGTTAAAAGTTAGCCAACGCAACTTCGTGTACTTCGTTTGTGTCCAACGACCAGACCAAGACCGCTTACGGATCCCCACCATTATCAATACCTCATATATATTTGCAATATTCAGATTGCTTTATCATATTCTTGCTCGTTCTTCGATTGCTTGCAGGAATAGACCTTCGTGGTCAGGCTGACCGTGCTTCCGGCATCGTCAGTAACCTCAGGAGATTGGTTTAGCGATTGCTAAGGCACAACGTCGTGCACGTTTGTAGTCGGATCGTCAAAGTCGTCTCCACCAAATTGATAGTTATCATCTCATCGAAAGATCGGGACACCCTCGCCTCTATCACACGTGAGGAGTTTTCTTGGCCTCGCTGGATTCTATAGGCGTTTTGTGAGAGATTTCAGCACCATTGCCGCACCTCTCAATGAGCTTACAAAGAAAGATGTGCCTTTTCTTTGGGGTACCGCACAGGAAGAAGCCTTCTCGGTATTGAAAGATAAGTTGACACATGCTCCTTTACTCCAACTTCCTGATTTTAATAAGACTTTTGAGCTTGAATGTGATGCTAGTGGAATTGGATTAGGAGGTGTGTTATTACAAGATGGCAAACCTGTTGCATACTTTTCTGAAAAATTGAGTGGGCCTAGTCTGAATTATTCTACTTATGATAAAGAATTATATGCTCTTGTTCGGACTTTAGAAACATGGCAACATTATTTATGGCCCAAAGAATTTGTTATACATTCTGATCATGAATCTTTGAAACATATT
>NW_021299765.1:0-2847 GCF_002162155.2 Triticum dicoccoides
AAGTGTATTTTCTTGGAATGGAACTGACAGGCTTCACATTTCATGACTAACTCAACCGCATCTTGGAGGGCAGTGGGCCAATAGAATCCTTGTCAGAATGCTTTCCCAACTAATGCCCTTGATCCAATGTGGGAGCTGCACATTCCTCTGTGAATCTCAGCCAGCAGTTTCTTTCCATCATGTCGGCAAACACACTTCAATTTCACACCATTGGGCCTCTTCTGTAGAGAGTGTCATCGACAAACTGATACATAATGGCCCTCCGGGCCACTCATTCAGCTTTATCTTGGTTGCGAGGGAGTTATCTGGTTTGGAGGAAGTGGACAATGTGCCTTGCCCAAGTTGGAGCCTAGGGCTTGGCAACGAGGACTAGCGTCACCTCATCTGCTCTGGGAGCACCATCCTCGTTTGCAGGGTCCAAAGGCCCGGCTAGAGGGGGTGGTCTGGCAGGCTGTGAGGAGTTGTTTCCTAGAGGGTCTCTACCGAGAGAGGATGGCTCTACTGGGAGAGGCTTACTGTAGTCTAACTTTCTCCTCTTCCGGGCCATCGTGGCTGGTGATACAAAGGGTTGAGAGAGATGGAGAACAAAAGTTCCTGGTTCCATAGGAAGCTTCTGCACAGCACACTTTGACAGGTGATCAACTATGTTGTTTTCCGCACGGGGTACGTGCTTTGTTTGCAACTCGTCAAAGTGCTCCTCCAATCCCCTTACATCCACCAATGGGCTTTGGTAATCCTTGTTGACTTGTCTCACCACAAGCTGTGAATCTCCTCGAATGATCAGCTTCTTAATTCCCAATTCCGCTGCAATCCTCGGCCCGGCAAGGAGCCCTTCATACTCTGATGTATTGTTGGTGGCTTATTTCCGGGAAAAGTGCATCTGGATGATGTACTTCAAGTGCTCCCCGGAGGGGGCAACAAGAGGGACGCAGGCCCCTGCACCTTGTAGAGAAAAAGCACCATCAAAATACATGATCCATTCTTGGGGTGATTCCTTTTCGGGGATGTTGTCTATGTCCTTTCCTCATCAGGGGATGGCATCCATTCTACAATAAACTCTGCCAATGACCTGCTCTGAATAGTTGAAGTGCTCTCAAACTTCAAACCAAAGCTGATAACTCCAAAGCCCATTCCACTGTTCTGCCAGTTCCCTCAGGGTTTCAGAGTATCCTTTGTAAGGGAAAACGAGTAAGAACCATGATCTCATGGGCTTGGAAGTAGTGGCGCAGTTTACTTGAGGCCATAATGAGATCAAAGATCAGCTTTTGCACACCAAAGTACCTCAATCTAGCCCCTATAACAAGGAGCTGACGAAGTACACTAGGCACGGCACCACTTTCTTCCCTGCCGTGTCCTTGGGGTTGCTTTCATTATCGTGCTCACTGTTGTCCGGATCCTTATCTCAGTCTGATGTTCTCTGTTCAGTTTCTATTTCATCCACCTCTCGCTGCGCTCCCAAACCGCATTGGCCACCTGGTTGGTTGCCACCAAGTATAGCAACAATGGTTCTTGGGGTTTGGGTGCAACCAAGGTGGGTATGGACGAAAGGTAGGCTTTTAACTCTTGCGAAGCTACATTTGCTTCCCGGTCCACTTCATAGGCCCTGCCTTCCTTAAAACTTTGAAGAACGATAGGCCACACTCGGCAGACTTGGAGATGAATCTGCTCAGTGCAGCAACGCATCCCGTCAAGTGCCTCACATCCTTAACTGTCGTTGGCACTTGGATATGCTAAGTGGCCTTGATCCTGTTGGGGTTGGCTTCGATCCTCCGACGGGACACGAAGAACCCAAGTAGCTTGCCGGAGGGAACAACAAATACACACTTCTCCGGATTAAGCTTCAGATTGATCTTGCGCAGACTAGCAAATGTCTCTTCCAAATCCTGGATAAGGGTGGCCTTATCCTTGGTTTTGACCATGATATCATCCATATAGGATTCTATATTTCTAAGCAACTATGGCTCAAAAACGATCTGGACTGCCCTTGCAAATGTGGATCCGGCACTCCTTAATCCGAACGGCATGCAGACAAAGCAGTACGTACCACACGGAGTGATGAACGATGTCTTCTCTTCATCTTCCTTGGACATGAAGATCTAATGATATCCGGAGTATGCGTCCAGAAAGGAGAGAAAATCACATCCCGAAGTAGAATCCTCAATCTGGTCGATGCGCGGCAAGGGAAATGGGTCATTCGGGTAGGCCTTGTTGAGGTCTCTGAAATCAATGCAAAGCCTCCATTTCCCATTAGCCTTCCGGACCACTACTAGATTTGCTCACCATGTAGGATACAGTACTCCTCTGACCAAACTAGCTGCCTCCAATTTCTTGATCTCTTTAGTAATGAACTGTTGCCTCTCCAAGGCCTGGTTCCGTACTTCTTGCTTGACGGGTCGGGCATGTAGGCAGACAGCAAGGTGGTGCTCAATTACCTCCCCGGGAACACCAGGGATATCAGATGGTTGCAAAGCAAACACATCGATATTCACCCGCGGGAAGGCAACGAGCGCGCTTTACTATTTTTCATCGAGGGTGGCGCTGATAGTGGAAGTACCATCAACGCCAGCCAGCCCTGCCGGGACCTTCCTCACTTGGGGTGCAGTAACCTTGGATCTTTTGCTGTTGGAACACTCCGGCACATCGTCAACGGGTACCATGCACATGGAGGGGGCATGCTTCCCGGACTCCTTGCTGGAGGTCCTACAATCCCTCTTCTTTCCTTTGCTTTACTTGGTGGGAACTGTCATTGCTGCCTCTTCCGCCGCAACTGCATCCCGATACATCTTGCCCACACAAATAATTGCATCCTTCTCATCAGATTGGATAGTGAGGACCCCTAGTGGCCCA
>NW_021299766.1:0-2847 GCF_002162155.2 Triticum dicoccoides
AAGTGTATTTTCTTGGAATGGAACTGACAGGCTTCACATTTCATGACTAACTCAACCGCATCTTGGAGGGCAGTGGGCCAATAGAATCCTTGTCAGAATGCTTTCCCAACTAATGCCCTTGATCCAATGTGGGAGCTGCACATTCCTCTGTGAATCTCAGCCAGCAGTTTCTTTCCATCATGTCGGCAAACACACTTCAATTTCACACCATTGGGCCTCTTCTGTAGAGAGTGTCATCGACAAACTGATACATAATGGCCCTCCGGGCCACTCATTCAGCTTTATCTTGGTTGCGAGGGAGTTATCTGGTTTGGAGGAAGTGGACAATGTGCCTTGCCCAAGTTGGAGCCTAGGGCTTGGCAACGAGGACTAGCGTCACCTCATCTGCTCTGGGAGCACCATCCTCGTTTGCAGGGTCCAAAGGCCCGGCTAGAGGGGGTGGTCTGGCAGGCTGTGAGGAGTTGTTTCCTAGAGGGTCTCTACCGAGAGAGGATGGCTCTACTGGGAGAGGCTTACTGTAGTCTAACTTTCTCCTCTTCCGGGCCATCGTGGCTGGTGATACAAAGGGTTGAGAGAGATGGAGAACAAAAGTTCCTGGTTCCATAGGAAGCTTCTGCACAGCACACTTTGACAGGTGATCAACTATGTTGTTTTCCGCACGGGGTACGTGCTTTGTTTGCAACTCGTCAAAGTGCTCCTCCAATCCCCTTACATCCACCAATGGGCTTTGGTAATCCTTGTTGACTTGTCTCACCACAAGCTGTGAATCTCCTCGAATGATCAGCTTCTTAATTCCCAATTCCGCTGCAATCCTCGGCCCGGCAAGGAGCCCTTCATACTCTGATGTATTGTTGGTGGCTTATTTCCGGGAAAAGTGCATCTGGATGATGTACTTCAAGTGCTCCCCGGAGGGGGCAACAAGAGGGACGCAGGCCCCTGCACCTTGTAGAGAAAAAGCACCATCAAAATACATGATCCATTCTTGGGGTGATTCCTTTTCGGGGATGTTGTCTATGTCCTTTCCTCATCAGGGGATGGCATCCATTCTACAATAAACTCTGCCAATGACCTGCTCTGAATAGTTGAAGTGCTCTCAAACTTCAAACCAAAGCTGATAACTCCAAAGCCCATTCCACTGTTCTGCCAGTTCCCTCAGGGTTTCAGAGTATCCTTTGTAAGGGAAAACGAGTAAGAACCATGATCTCATGGGCTTGGAAGTAGTGGCGCAGTTTACTTGAGGCCATAATGAGATCAAAGATCAGCTTTTGCACACCAAAGTACCTCAATCTAGCCCCTATAACAAGGAGCTGACGAAGTACACTAGGCACCGCACCACTTTCTTCCCTGCCGTGTCCTTGGGGTTGCTTTCATTATCGTGCTCACTGTTGTCCGGATCCTTATCTCAGTCTGATGTTCTCTGTTCAGTTTCTATTTCATCCACCTCTCGCTGCGCTCCCAAACCGCATTGGCCACCTGGTTGGTTGCCACCAAGTATAGCAACAATGGTTCTTGGGGTTTGGGTGCAACCAAGGTGGGTATGGACGAAAGGTAGGCTTTTAACTCTTGCGAAGCTACATTTGCTTCCCGGTCCACTTCATAGGCCCTGCCTTCCTTAAAACTTTGAAGAACGATAGGCCACACTCGGCAGACTTGGAGATGAATCTGCTCAGCGCAGCAACGCATCCCGTCAAGTGCCTCACATCCTTAACTGTCGTTGGCACTTGGATATGCTAAGTGGCCTTGATCCTGTTGGGGTTGGCTTCGATCCTCCGACGGGACACGAAGAACCCAAGTAGCTTGCCGGAGGGAACAACAAATACACACTTCTCCGGATTAAGCTTCAGATTGATCTTGCGCAGACTAGCAAATGTCTCTTCCAAATCCTGGATAAGGGTGGCCTTATCCTTAGTTTTGACCATGATATCATCCATATAGGATTCTATATTTCTAAGCAACTATGGCTCAAAAACGATCTGGACTGCCCTTGCAAATGTGGATCCGGCACTCCTTAATCCGAACGGCATGCAGACAAAGCAGTACGTACCACACGGAGTGATGAACGATGTCTTCTCTTCATCTTCCTTGGACATGAAGATCTAATGATATCCGGAGTATGCGTCCAGAAAGGAGAGAAAATCACATCCCGAAGTAGAATCCTCAATCTGGTCGATGCGCGGCAAGGGAAATGGGTCATTCGGGTAGGCCTTGTTGAGGTCTCTGAAATCAATGCAAAGCCTCCATTTCCCATTAGCCTTCCGGACCACTACTAGATTTGCTCACCATGTAGGATACAGTACTCCTCTGACCAAACTAGCTGCCTCCAATTTCTTGATCTCTTTAGTAATGAACTGTTGCCTCTCCAAGGCCTGGTTCCGTACTTCTTGCTTGACGGGTCGGGCATGTAGGCAGACAGCAAGGTGGTGCTCAATTACCTCCCCGGGAACACCAGGGATATCAGATGGTTGCAAAGCAAACACATCGATATTCACCCGCGGGAAGGCAACGAGCGCGCTTTACTATTTTTCATCGAGGGTGGCGCTGATAGTGGAAGTACCATCAACGCCAGCCAGCCCTGCCGGGACCTTCCTCACTTGGGGTGCAGTAACCTTGGATCTTTTGCTGTTGGAACACTCCGGCACATCGTCAACGGGTACCATGCACATGGAGGGGGCATGCTTCCCGGACTCCTTGCTGGAGGTCCTACAATCCCTCTTCTTTCCTTTGCTTTACTTGGTGGGAACTGTCATTGCTGCCTCTTCCGCCGCAACTGCATCCCGATACATCTTGCCCACACAAATAATTGCATCCTTCTCATCAGATTGGATAGTGAGGACCCCTAGTGGCCCA
>NW_021299767.1:0-1151 GCF_002162155.2 Triticum dicoccoides
CTTAAGCCGATTGGTCTTCCTCGATCGCGGCACGAGGGGAGACTAAGTGGAAAAGGCACGATCGGAAGGAAATCAACGATATGTATGGACGGCCATTCTCTGACTGAAGCACACCACACTGTACTGACCAATTCCAGCTTGGTGGCTCCGTACTTTGAGAAACACAAGAATATTTTACGCTCGGACAACCCGGGGAAGCCTGAATCCTGGATTAGGAAGGCCCACATGGAGACTTTCGGCAGTTGGTTGAGAAAATATTTAATGAATGACAATGATGTTGTAGATCAGCTGTACATGTTGGCCAAGACACCATCTTCGACTATAACGACTTTCCAAGGGTACGAGATAAATGGGAATACATTTTACACGATCGCCCAAGATAAAAAGAGCACCAACCAAAACAGTGGTGTCCGCTTTGATGAGGATGCTCCATGGATACGGCACAATCGTAAGCAAGCAGGGACACAAGGGAAGAAATGATGTGTAATAATTTATTGTACCAAACTTTGTTGAATGGATCATGTGAATTATATTACCCGTGATGTGTTTGGTGTCCATTTTCGAATGATACATGAAATTTGGAGTGATGTAGTCCATGACGCTCCATGGATACCAAAGTTTGACGACCGGCCTCTGGTATATTATTTGATATATTATTTGTATTTTTAGAATTTTGAATTGAATTAGTTTTATTTTTCTGAATTTTTTGATATATTATTTGTATTTTTAACATTTTTTGACGCGCGGTGTTTTTTTAGGGATCGAGAGGGGACGGCGAGGGTTATAAATGTGTTGTCCTCGCCTCCCCTCTCCGTGACGCCGTCGTCTGCCGCCCCGTCTCGCGCTCTACCGCGACACCCTCTCCCACCCCTTCCTCGCCCCCTCCTTTTGCCACCGCCCTTTCGCCACCGCCACCGCCACCGCCCCCCTTCTTCACTTAATTAATTTGTTTTTACTACATGTTTTCAGGACTGATATAATGGCGGACGATAGAGCTGACCCGATTATGGACAACTATGATCCGGACGGTGAAGCACATATGTTCGGCATCATAAACGGCGATATTCTATATGTGCCGACCGGAGAAGAAGAAGATGATATCTCTTCTTATCTGAACCTTGACGGTGAAGATGAAGGGCGCCGTCAGCAAG
>NW_021299768.1:0-933 GCF_002162155.2 Triticum dicoccoides
TGTTACTTATATAGCTAAGGTATTGGTCACGGTTCGTGGCACAAACCGTGACCAATGCCCCCCTTTAGTCTCGGTTGGTGCTACCAACCAGGACCAAAGGCCTCTTTTCAGCAGCCCAAAGGGCGGGAAGCGGCGGCCTGACACCAACCGTGACCAATGCCCCCCTTTAGTCCCGGTTGGTGCCACCAATCGGGACCAAAGGCCTTGTGCTGCCCCGCGCACAAATGTTTAGTCCCACCTCGCTAGTTGAGAGGGAGCCGCACCTGTTTATAAGGTGCAGTGCGCCTTCCCTCTCGAGCTCCTCTCTAAAGCAGGCTTTCGGGCCTAACCGTGCAATGTGTGCCTGTGGGCCTACTGGGCCTCCCGCGAGCCTGAATCCTGGCCCATGGTAGGGTTTCTAGTCGTATTCAGGCCGTGGGTGCCCAGTAGGTGGCACTTTTTTTTGTTTTTTTTGTTTTCGTTGTTGCTTTATTTATTTTATTTTGTTTCTACTTACAACAAAATACTTATTGTTGCTACTTTTATTTTTTTTCCAGTTTTTTTTGTTTTGTTTTCTGAATTATTTATTTTCTTTTGTTTTTTGCTTTATTTTTTAATTCTTTTTGCTTTTAGGTCAGCAAAATTATAAACTTTCAGTTGCTTTATTTATTTTATTTTGTTTCTACTTACAACAAAATACTTATTGTTGCTATTTTTTTCCCAATTTTTTTGTTTTGTTTTCTGCATTATTTATTTTCTTTTATTTTTTGCTTTATTTTTTTTATTTTTTTTGCTTTTAGTTTTAGAAAAATTATAAGCTTTCTGTTAGTGCCATTAGTTTTCAAATTTTAAAACACATTTTTAGTTTTTTTTTGTTTTCTTTTTTGCTTTATTTATTTTTTTTGTGATTAACTTTACTATACAAATAGTTTTTTCCTGTTTTTTTGATTTTTT
>NW_021299769.1:0-1904 GCF_002162155.2 Triticum dicoccoides
ATGGAGTCTTCCTCAACCTCTCCCTCTCTCCTTGCTGGATCAAGGCGTGGGATACGTCACCGGGCTGTACGTGTGTTGAACGCGGAGGTGCCGTGCGTTCGGCACTTGATCATCGGTGATTTGAATCACGACGAGTACGACTTCATCAACCCCGTTCACTTGAACGCTTCCGCTTAGCGATCTACAAGGGTATGTAGATGCACTCTCCTTCTACTCGTAGCTGGTTTCTCCATAGATAGATCTTGGTGACACGTAGGAAAATTTTGAATTTCTGCTACGTTCCCCAACACCACTTGCAGTCAGTCATCGTATACCACAGGGCCCTGCCACCGCAGCTTCGACTCCATGGCAACAAACAAACCGAGGCAATACCGCGAACACGCCGAAAAGAGCCGACTACCGCAACTATTGTCGCGTCGCCGACATCGCTCCCATCATCACCGTTGCCACAGATGCTTGGTCGCCACAGAGATCCTCTTGGGGCCGCCGCCCCGACATGCACTGCTCCGTTGCGCCCAACGCACTCCACCGGCACCGCCTTCCGGGGCCGCCGCCCCGACATACTACCGCTCCCCTCGAGCAGCAACTCCGCACAGCCCAGCTACCCGCAGCCCACGCTGCTCAGGGCAACCGCTCGCAGACCACGAACGCCGCACCACATCCGGGGCCGCCACCCCGACATAAAGTCAGACCGCCCCCTCTGGGGCGCATCGACCGAGCCGACACCCCCACTGCCCAAGCGGGACAAGGATGCCACCCAACCAATGTCGAGAAAGAGCCCCACCTCATAGAGCTGCCACTCGCATTGTTCCCGAGATCGCCATCTCGGCGCACAAACAGAAACTACCCGGAGTCGCCGCCCCGACGTCCACTATACCCGCCGACAAAGAGATCCGTGCAAACCGCAAAATGCTGACACCACACATATGTTACTACCCAGTATGAAGATAGTAACATAGCCTAAGATAGCGCGTAAGTTACTCTCCACTATGACTAGTCTTTGGCAAGTTTGGTACCCTCTATAAGGCTAGTCATAAAGGGGAGGGGGAGAATAACTTAGACTAGTGTCATACATATAAGACTATCCACAGTGGGAGTAACTTTAGCAGTAATATAAGGTCCAACTCAGCAAATTTGCTTATGTGGCAATGATTTAATGAGAGAAAGATGAATCGAGTAACATGTTACTCATACTATGAATAACATCACCATATCAAAACAAATGAATCTACAAGCTAATAAATGAAGGTCACGACCTGCTGGTCTCGGTCAGGTCGTCGTCAAGTGTGAATGGGTGACTCGATGGCCCATTCGGTGTGGATGCTCCACTACAGTAGTAGGACTAGTATATTGCAAATTGGCATGTGTGGCGTGAGTGCGGAAAAGACCGAGAAAGCACAGCACTTGCAAAGATTGCCATGCCCATGCCCTTCCTTCGTTTGTTTTACAAAATCATGGCGCTGTGCTTTGTTTGCACCGAATCTAACTTGACTTTCTCAACCAGGGACTCGTCCGGAGTTATAAATATGCATGCTGGTCAGATCAGCCTACCCTACCATGAGCAAATCAGCTTGGTGAATAGTGGAGGGCGCAAACCGTCAATTTGAGAGCATCATCTGATTCTGGTGGATGGAGCGCATGCCTTGGCATACAGAATCTTCACAGGAAAATATTTCAACTCTGACAATAGTTACAACAAAGGGAGTCTCACCATTGATCCCCAGTAACAGTTTAGGTAGATACGAATGGAGTAGAAGATCCGAGCTACCTACCGACTGATAAAGCTTTAAAATGCATCAAGCTTAAAAGTGAACTTTTTTTTGGAATAAAGTGAACTTGCAGCACTGAAGAATTCTGGATAGACGGCAAATCCAGCTTCCACATTTATTCAGCGAAAAAAAAAA
>NW_021299770.1:0-1274 GCF_002162155.2 Triticum dicoccoides
AGAGCCACAATATATAATGGAGAACTCATCAAGAGCACTCTGGTTGTGATCGTTCAGTTCAACGAGGAACTTCTGCCATAAGTAGTTCATGGTATTTGGAAGAAGGAGATACCACGGAATTCAAGGACTATCGCAAAGGTTACTAATATCCTAAAGGCACTAGCAATTACTATCAACATGAAGTAGGTAGAGTGAATCTCGGGTTCAAGAACCCAGGAACAGAATACCTATTACTAAGTAGCATCACGGGATGCTTTCGAGAATGATGGCCAGAATCATCACACTGGGAACACAAATCATGGCAAAATTACTAGATGATCCCCTAAGACACCTAGGGTCATAATAATATCTCCAACATATATGTCAAGGTAACAGAGTACCTCAACTCACTGATTAGTGTGGTTAATCTGGCCCATGGGAACATTGAAACGGGAAGAAAGGATTTGCAAATGCATCAGACTACTTAGAAACCTGGGATGACTCGGACAGCATAACGGCTGTAAATGCTCAGAAAAGATTTGAGACATTCACAAAAATGGTGGCATAACCACTCAGAAGCACAATATCAAGGTTCCGAGATCAACAATTAACATACGGAAGGAGTAGGAACTGAACTGAGACTTAAACCCAACAATCTTAAGTCTACGGATTAGTAACACGTGATCCTGATAGAAAGAAGAGATAGCCTAGTTCTTAATCCCCGTAGAAGAAAA
This sequence comes from Triticum dicoccoides, assembly GCF_002162155.2. Taxonomy (NCBI): domain Eukaryota; kingdom Viridiplantae; phylum Streptophyta; class Magnoliopsida; order Poales; family Poaceae; genus Triticum; species Triticum dicoccoides. The sequence continues at coordinate 714 of NW_021299770.1, forward strand.
GATGATGACTCAGATCAGAAGGCCATGAGGTATAAGGAGTAAAAAGAGCCTTACGTTCCATCCCACAATCAATTCCCTTATATAACTAAAGACTTTCTAGACTCAACTTCGACCAGTTTGGCTTGGTAATCCTACAGGCAGTCAAGCTCTGATACCAACGCTGTCAGGACCCCGACTCAATGCCACATCGATCTAGCATGTAACACCTCATATCACTTTGCGGCCTCACGCACGGTATTCCCACGGGTGTCGCCTTACCTTAGCCCGGGACCGTTTGCGCCTTTTGGCACACGTATATGACAGTGTCGCTAGCATCCATATGATAAGGAGCCCGGGCTGACATGGCTAGTCGTAAACCCAAAGTGGCACAGACTTACAGGGACAGGCATCCATGACCCAGCATCGAACGTGTCGGTCATCAGCGAGTGAATCCAGGCTGTAGCACTGGGCTAGCAGGACTCCGATGAACCGGGCTGTAGCAGGCTAACAGGACTCCGGTATTCATCGCGTGACATTTCCCCGAAGGGACAGACACAGGAACGAAGAAGGACACATGCCGGC
>NW_021299771.1:0-898 GCF_002162155.2 Triticum dicoccoides
GTGAGCGAGAGGGAGAGGCGAACAGGGGGGAAGAGGGGCACGGGGAGAGGGGAGCGGTGCAGGGGGTGCGTGGCGTCGTCCGGGGCGTCGCTGGGGAGGAAGCAGGAGGTGGCTAGGGGGGAGGGAAAGCAGGAGGTGGCCGGGGCAGCATCGGCGAGCGCCACGCCTCGCCTCTGCTCGTCCTCCTGGCAAAGGAGGAAGAGGACAAAGGAGGAGGAGGTGGGCTGGGCCGGCTGGGGGAACTGGGCCAGCTCTGGTAAGCAGGTAAGTGGCCCAGGTGGGCTGCAGGTAATGTTTCTCTCCTCTCTTTTATTTCTATTCTGTTTTATATTTTTTCTATTTCTGCAATTTGTTTTTGATTTGTTTTAAAATATCAAATCATTTTATAAAATCCTGGAAATAATTATGGGTACTTTCTGAAGTATTTCAGTGACCCTTATCAATTTCCAAGATTTATTTGAGCATTTAAATTATTTATAGTATTTAAATGCCCAAAGTCAAATACAATATGATTTAATTCAAAAATCCAAAAATGACCTAAGAATATAATCATCATTTTTGGCAGAGGTTTCCACCTTAACCAGAAATCATGAACTTTTCTTAGGAACCTTTTGGGTTTATTGAAAAGATTTTAATTCACCCTAGTTGAGTTGATTTAATGCTAGGGTTTGAACATCCCCATTTCAAATTTAGGCAAAATTTAAACATGATGCAAACATGAAGCTAGCCTAGAGCACTACCAGCAGCTAGGGATGTGACAACTCACCCCCACTAAACAAGAATCTCGTCTCGAGATTCAAGCGTAGGGTAAGGTGAAGGGTAACGCAGACTAATATACTCTTCACGATCCAGGTTGCACTTCATAGGAACGTTGATTCGATCACCATCATTGTCTTGA
>NW_021299772.1:0-1775 GCF_002162155.2 Triticum dicoccoides
CGGTTGGGACCGAGAGGGGGGCACCCCTTAGAGCGCGCGTATATAAATTTGATCCCATGCTATTCGAGATTGTGATCTCCCCGTCTCAAAAGTTTTTCTTGGACGATGACTAGGGTGATTCCTAGCATCGAGAGGTAGGATGGGTGTGTACCGGTTAGCTGTGTTTTCTTCCGAAATACCATAAACGGAACTAGTCCTTCGTGACTACGGAAATCCGTTGGCTGTGGGAAAAATTTTGTACAAACTCTGCAGAGTCATATATTCCTCCAAATCATCTCTTCCATGTCAAGTTTCGTTCCATCTTATCCTAATCAATTGTCAGCTTTGATGACAGAGACTCCGGTGAATCGCATGAGTGCTAAGTCCGATTGAATGATTATCCCTGTGGATGGACTAACCCGTTTATTCTCATGGACTGAATGTTTATTATGAGTATTGTTTACTGGTGAATTTAAAGCCCTTTCCGCGATGTCGCTCAGATGTCCGACTGTGGCATTTCTTTTAAAGCCCTTTCTGCGATGTCGCTCAGACGTCCGACTGTGGCATTTCATTTAAAGCCCTTTCTGCAATGTCGCTCAGATGTCCGACTGTGGCATTTCTTTTAAAGCCCTTTCTGCGATGTCGCTCAGACGTCCGACTGTGGCATTTCATTTAAAGCCCTTTCTGCGATGTCGCTCAGACGTCCGACCGTGGCATTTCTTTTAAAGCCCTTTATGTGGTGTCGCTAAGATGCCCGACTGTGGCATCATTTCCTTATTTTTATTTGTTCACCTTTCGAGGCGTCGCTTCAAACACCCGATCGGTCCTTATTTATGCTCTGTGGAATTTCAGGCAGACTACCGCCGTTTCCCTTTTTACTTACCCGTTATGCCAATTTTATTTATTGTGCATTAAGGAATTAATCATGTTGCAACCATGCACGCATTCGTTATATCTTACGTCTGAACTGTCTTGCGAGTACTTTCAAAGTACTCACTGGCTTGTTGATTTGGCCAGATGCTGACGAAGGCGATCTCATGGATGAAGAGTTCGATAGCGAGTCCGACACTTAGAGGAGTCCCAGTCAGTCTCGTGCGACCCTGGATTTGGTCACTGCTTTATATCCGCTTCCGCTACCAAATAAATTTATCGAGCCTCACCTCGACGTTCGATGAAATGATATTCTTAGAGTCTTGTATTTCCCTTCCCGCTGTGTTTTTCCACCACCAACCTATCCATGAGTCAGTAGTATGTCTCCACACCACTGTGTCCTGTCCGCCATTATGTATGATTATTGGCGTGCTTGTAATAATTTGGTTGAGCGACCGCAGTTCAACCCTGTAATATAGTTTATGCTACTGGCTTATTGTATCAAGAAATTGTCTACCAGTGAGGAGGATTTCTCTCATACTGGACTCAAAAGACTGGTTTATCAATAAATATTTTTATTGGAAAACCGGCCGTGACAAGCTTGGTACCAGAGCCAGGCTGACTGTAGGAAGCCACTAGGTGCGATCGCTAATTAGTTATTAGCATGACAGGGCTATTTTATGCTTTTGCAATTGTAGTCATTTTCTGTCAGTCAGCATAAATTTATGATCTGACCCTGCAGAATTTTGCCTACTTTTGTAGATGGCCGACGTCAGCTGCGAGTCTCAGACCTTCGCCAACGTGCCCGATGGGTTCGTCAAGCTTCTTTCTTCCATCGTTCAGGTCGCGATGGGGCCATCCGTGCGCCCAGTCTTCACACTCTACCAGCACCGAGTCAACGACAGTCTGACCATGCACCAGGCCGC
>NW_021299773.1:0-1818 GCF_002162155.2 Triticum dicoccoides
TGTTTCGTAAACTCAAATTTTCAAAACATATTAAATATTGAACTTGTTCCGAAGATATCGTCAAAAGAAAAACACATTTTCATACAGACTATTTACCCTGTATTTATTTTAAAATATATGGTTGTTTAAAGTTTAGATTCAAAATAAAATCCAGTACTAGTGTGCAGGAGAGGGAGACTAGTTGGTGCAGCCTTGCTCCATAAAGTTGTCAGATGGATTTAAATATAAGAATGAGTACATGGCATGAATGCATCTCTAACCAGATGGACGGTTTAGCCATGCACTGGATATGCCGTGCATGGTAGAATCACTTTTCTAATGGCTCAACATCTCAACGAGTGAACGTCCAGGATTTTGTGTTTTTGCAATGTGTGTTTATTTTAGCGTCTACAAGAAAATAGTGTTGCCAAATTGTCAACTCTAATGACAAAATGTGGTGGTCGAAGGCAATTTGGTGAAGTGTAGTTATTTTTTTGAGTTACATTGAACAATTTATTTTATTTTATTTTTTCATTCTTAAAACATGTGTTTGGTTGGATGTTGGTTTTCCTTTCTTTTCTTTTCTGTTCTTTTTTTTAACAAGTGAGGACGTGGAGGTGCTAGGTTTGAAATTGTCAGACTTCGTTCAAATTTTCTGGAACTAAATATTCAATAGCTCTCCGTAGAAACTCGGAAGACCACAAACGTCGATCAACACTTAGGAAATGAATAATGATTTTTTGTACAAAAAGATGAAAAATCTATCTGGTAACATTGTTTGTAATGGTGACATGCACCTATGTGCCCAATTTTGGCACATTGTATTGAACTATGCAACAAATATGGTCACCGACTTAGTCATTTGGCATGAAGTCATGATTGTTCATACTTGATAGCCCATTTTGTGAATGATTTTTATTCAAAATTGTCATATTGCAAGTTTGATATATTTCCTCGCATATAGTACACATAATAGGACTCCATGTGAAAGGATTACATTCCCTTGTTCTTTTTCTTTCATTTTTTTTTTCAAAATGGGTCAGAATGGTCGGCATGGCTATTCATAGCAAGGAGTTGAATCCTTCAAAACTCCAAGCGTTATTTACATATAGTGACTACTTGTGTACCTAAAACGTTTGTGCTAATTTTTGGGACACAACTATCACACACTTGCAATTCAAATTTGAATTAGTTTTGAGAAATCAACATAAAGTCATTTTATTGTGCGAAAGTAGCTAGAAATCTAGAAAATCCATAAAACTTGAGAATTGTCCATCAAATATGGTCTAAATTTTGTGAAAATTAGAGTGGTGTCATTTTGCAGCCATATTTTTTACTTGCTTCAAAAAATTTAGAAATAACGTTTGCAATGGAGAGTTGCACCTACGTGCCCAATTTTTTAACATAACCATAAACTATGCAATGACTGCGACCATCGACTTAGTCATTTGGCTTGAAACTCCTGAATGTTCATACTTGATAGCCAGTTTTGTGAAGACATATTTTTTCAAATTGGTCGTATGGCGACTTTGATATTTTTCCTTGCATATAGTACACATAAAAGGACTCCATGCGAAAGGTTTACAGTTTTTGAACTTTTATTCCTTTTCTTTCAGTTTTTCCAAAACTGTGTTAAAATGGCTGGCATGGCTATTCATAGCCAGGTGTTGAACCTTTCAAAACTACAAGTGTTTCTTATATATAGTGACACTACTTGTGTAGCTGAAACTTTTTTGCTAATTTTTAGGACACAGTTATCACACACCCGCAATTGAAGTTTGAATCACTTTTGAGAAATCAACATAAAGTCATTTGATTGTATGAAAGTAGCTAGAAATC
>NW_021299774.1:0-823 GCF_002162155.2 Triticum dicoccoides
AAAGAACGATCACCAAGATCAACTTGTGTCTCATGGGGTGCCCCCCTGCCCCAGTATATAAAGGAGGAAGGGGGGAGGTGCGTCCGGCCGCTAGGGGTGCGCCTGGAGGAGTCCTACTCCCACCGGGAGTAGGACTCCCCCCTCTAGCCTTGTAGGAGAAGGAAAGGGGGAAGGGGAAAGAGGAAAGGTGGGCGCCCCCCCCCCCCCCTTCCTTGTCCTATTCAGACTAGGGGGGAGGGGGCACGCGGCCTGCTCTGGCCGGCCCTCCTCTTGTCCCTTAGGGCCCATGTAGGCCCAATAACCCCCGGGGGGGTTCCGGTAACCCCCTGGTACTTTGGTAAAATCCCGATTTCACCCGGAACGATTTCGATATCCAAATATAGGCTTCCAATATATCAATCTTTATGTCTCAACCATTTCGACTCGTCATGTCCGTGATCATATCCGGGACTCCGAACAACCTTCGGTACATCAAAACTTATGAACTCATAATAAAACTGTCATCGTAACGTTAAGCGTGCAGACCCTACGGGTTCGAGAACTATGTAGACATGACCTAGAACTGTTTCAGTCAATAACCAATAGCAGAACCTGGATGCTCATATTGGCTCCCACATATTCTACGAAGATCTTTATCAGTCAGACCGCATAACAACATACGTTGTCCCCTTTGTCATCGATATGTTACTTGCCCGAGATTCGATCGTCGGTATCTCAATACCTAGTTCAATCTCGTTACCGGTAAATCTCTTTACTCGTTCCGTAATACATCATCTCACAACTAACTCATTAGTTGCAATGCTTGCAAGGCTTAAGTGATGTG
>NW_021299775.1:0-1063 GCF_002162155.2 Triticum dicoccoides
ACTTAACACGCTTAACGAGATCTTGGTATTTGATCTGAGTCTGGCTACGAGCCTATACGCACTAACCATCTACGTGGGAGTAGTTATGGGTATCCCGACGTCGTGGTATCAGCCGAAGCACTTCAGACATCAGCGACGGAGCGGCGCGCGCCGAATTGGACTGGAACGCCACTAGGCTAGGTCTGCTTTCGGCCGCGTACGCAACGTGCAGGTGTGCTATGGGCGATGGGCCCAGACCCCTGTGCGCTTAGGTTTAGACCGGCGTGCTGGCCTCTCTGTTGAGCCTAGGTGGGGCTGCGACGTGTTGATCTTCCGCGGCCGGGCATGACCCAGGAAAGTGTGTCCGGCCAAATGGGATCAAGCGTGTTGGGTTATGTGGTGCACCCCTGCAGGGAAGTTAATCTATTCGAATAGCCGTGATCTTCGGTAACAGGACGGCTTGGAGTTGTACCTTGACCTTATGACAACTAGAACCGGATACTTAATAAAACACACCCTTCCAAGTGCCAGATACAACCGGTGGTCGCTCTACCTCAGGGATATGAGGAGGGGATCGCCGGGTAGGATTATGCGATGAGATGCTACTTGGAGATGCTACTTGGAGGACTTCAATCTACTCTCTTATACCTGTTGCAAGACGAAGGTGACCCGAAGCGTAGTCTTCGATAAGACTAGCTATCCCCCTCTTATTCTGGCATTCTGCAGTTCAGTCCACTGATATGGCCCTTTACACATATACCCATGCATATGTAGTGTAGTTCCTTGCTTGCGAGTACTTTGGATGAGTACTCACGGTTGCTTTCTCCCCCTTTTCTCCCCTTTTCCTTTCTTTCTGGTTGTCGCAACCAGATGCTGGAGTCCAGGAGCCAGACGCCACCGTCGACGACGACCCCTACTACACCGGAGGTGCCTACTACTACGTGCTGCCCGCTGACGACGACCTGGAGTAGTTTAGGAGGATCCCAGGCAGGAGGCCTGCGCCTCTTTCGATCTGTATCCCAGTTTGTGCTAGCCTTCTTAAGGCAACTTGTTTAACTTATGTCTGTACTCAGATATTGTTGCT
>NW_021299776.1:0-1399 GCF_002162155.2 Triticum dicoccoides
CAAATTATGTTGTAGATCAATAGCTTGCGTTGTTGCTTTCATATGTTTATTTTGATATGTTCCTAGAGAAAATTGTGTTGAAAGATGTTAGTAGCAATGATGCGGATTGGATCCGTGATCTGAGGTTTATCCTCATTGCTGCACAGAATAATTATGTCCTTGATGCACCGCTAGGTGACAGACCTATTGCAGGAGCAGATGCAGACGTTATGAACGTTTGGATAGCTCAATATGATGACTACTTGATAGTTTTGTGCATCATGCTTTATGGCTTAGAATCGGGACTTCAAAGACGTTTTGAAAGTCATGGACCATATGAGATGTTCCAGGAGTTGAAGTTAATATTTCAAGCAAATACCCGAGTTGAGAGATATGAAGTCTCCAACAAGTTCTATAGCTAAAAGATGGAAGAGAATCGCTCAACTAGTGAGCATGTGCTCAGATTGTCTGGGTACTACAATCGCTTGAATCAAGTGGGAGTTAATGTTCCAGATAAGATAGTGATTGACAGAATTCTCTAGTCACCATCACCAAGTTAGTAGAACTTCGTGATGAACTATAGTATGCAAGGGATGATGAAAATGATTCCCGAGTTTTTCATGATGATGAAATCGATGAAGGTAGAAATCAAGAAAGAACATCAACTGTTGATGGTTAACAAGACCACTAGTTTCCAGAAAAGGGCAGAGGGATAGAAGGGAACTTCAAGAAGAACGGCAAGCAAGTTGCTGCTCAAGTGAAGAAGCCCAAGTCTGGACCTAAGCCTGAGACTAAGTACTTCTACTGCAAAGGGACTGGTCACTGGAAGCAGAACTGCCCCAAGTATTTGGCGGATAAGAAGGATGGCAAAGTGAACAAAGGTATATTTGATATACATGTTATTGATGTGTACTTTACTAGTGTTTATAGCAACCCCTCGGTATTTGGTACTGGTTCAGTTGCTAAGAATAGTAACTCGAAACGGGAGTTGCAGAATAAACAGAAACTAGTTAAGGGTGAAGTGACGATGTGTGTTGAAAGTAGTTTCAAGATTGATATGATCATCATCGCACACTCCCTATACTTTCGGGATTAGTGTTGAACCTAAATAAATGTTATTTGGTGTTTGCATTGAGCATGAATATGATTTGATCATGTTTATTGCAATACGGTTATTCATTTAAGTAAGAGAATAAATTGTTGTTCTGTTTACATGAATAAAACCTTATATGGTTACCCACCCAATGAAAATGGTTCATTGGATCTCGATCGTAGTGATACACATATTCATAATATTGAAACCAAAAGATGCAAAGTTAATAATGATAGTGCAACTTATTTGTGGCACTGCCGTTTAGGTCATATTGGTGTAAAGCGCATGAAGAAACTCCATGCTGATGGGATTTTGGAATCACTTGAT
>NW_021299777.1:0-1140 GCF_002162155.2 Triticum dicoccoides
AACACTAGGTACAGGCAAAGGCATATATAAACCATGAGGATTGAGTCGTGACTTAGCTTTTTGACATGTAGTGCATCGAGCAATAAAACACTCAACATCCCGTCTCATCTTTGGCCAAAAGAAATGTGTAGCAAGTACGTCCTCCGTCTTCTTCACGCCAAAGTGTCCCATTAATCCTCCTCCATGCGCCTCCTGCAACAACAAAAGACGAACGGAGCTAGCTGGAATGCATAGCTTGTTAGCACGAAACACAAATCCATCGTTAACGACGAACTTGTTCCACATTCTTCCTTCTTTACAATTCTGCATTACATCTTTAAAATCAGCATCATGCACATATTGATTTTTGATGGTCTCCAAACCAAATATTTTGAAGTCAAGTTGTGAAAGCATAGTATAGCGGCGAGACAATGCATCAGCAATAACATTTTCTTTTCCCTTCTTGTGTTTAATGACATAAGGGAAAGTCTCAATGAATTCAACCCATTTAGCATGTCTATGATTCAGTTTAGCTTGACTTTTAATATGTTTCAAAGATTCATGATCAGAATGTATACCAAATTCTTTGGGCCATAAATAATGTTGCCATGTTTCTAAAGTCCGAACAAGAGCATATAATTCTTTATCATAAGTAGAATAATTCAGACTAGGCCCACTCAATGTTTCAGAAAAGTATGCAACAGGTTTGCCATCTTGTAATAACACACCTCCTAATCCAATTCCACTAGCATCACATTCAAGCTCAAAAGTCTTATTAAAATCAGGAAGTTGGAGTAAAGGAGCATGTGTCAACTTATCTTTCAATACCGTGAAGGCTTCTTCCTGTGCGGTACCCCAAACAAAAGGCACATCCTTCTTTGTAAGCTCGTTGAGAGGTGCAGCAATGGTGCTGAAATCTCTCACAAAACGCCTATAGAATCCAGCGAGGCCAAGAAAACTCCTCACTTGTGTGACCGTTTTGGGCTGCGGCCAACTCTCAATAGCTTCAATCTTGGCTTTGTCAACTTCAATTCCCTGTGGAGTAACAACATAGCCAAGAAAAGATACTCGGTCGGTGCAAAAGGTGCACTTCCCAAGGTTACCAAACAAACGTGCATCACGTAGAGCAATAAAAACAACACGTAAATGTTCCAAATGTTC
>NW_021299778.1:0-916 GCF_002162155.2 Triticum dicoccoides
GTACAGGCAAAGGCATATATAAACCATGAGGATTGAGTCGTGACTTAGCTTTTTGACATGTAGTGCAGCGAGCAATAAAACGCTCAACATCCCGTCTCATCTTTGGCCAAAAGAAATGTGTAGCAAGTACGTCCTCCGTCTTCTTCACGCCAAAGTGTCCCATTAATCCTCCTCCATGCGCCTCCTGCAACAACAAAAGACGAACGGAGCTAGCTGGAATGCATAGCTTGTTAGCACGAAACACAAATCCATCGTTAACGACGAACTTGTTCCACATTCTTCCTTCTTTACAATTCTGCATTACATCTTTAAAATCAGCATCATGCACATATTGATTTTTGATGGTCTCCAAACCAAATATTTTGAAGTCAAGTTGTGAAAGCATAGTATAGCGGCGAGACAATGCATCAGCAATAACATTTTCTTTTCCCTTCTTGTGTTATATGACATAAGGAAAAGTCTCAATGAATTCAACCCATTTAGCATGTCTACGATTCAGTTTAGCTTGACTTTTAATATGTTTCAAAGATTCATGATCAGAATGTATAACAAATTCTTTGGGCCATAAATAATGTTGCCATGTTTCTAAAGTCCGAACAAGAGCATATAATTCTTTATCATAAGTAGAATAATTCAGACTAGGCCCACTCAATTTTTCAGAAAAGTATGCAACAGGTTTGCCATCTTGTAATAACACACCGCCTAATCCAATTCCACTAGCATCACATTCAAGCTCAAAAGTCTTATTAAAATCAGGAAGTTGGAGTAAAGGAGCATGTGTCAACTTATCTTTCAATACCGAGAAGGCTTCTTCCTGTGCGGTACCCCAAAGAAAAGGCACATCTTTCTTTGTAAGCTCATTGAGAGGTGCAGCAATGGTGCTGAAATCTCTCACAAAACGCCTATAGAATCCAGC
>NW_021299779.1:0-1274 GCF_002162155.2 Triticum dicoccoides
CTAGTGGTTCCCAAGAACCAGCATCTACGGCAGTTGATCCTTAAGGAGGCTCATGAATCCCCTCTCACCATTCATCCCGGTAGTACTAAGATGTATCAGGACCTACGCCAGAGGTTCTGGTGGACTAGGATGAAGAGAGAAATTGCTCAGTATATTGCAAATTGCGACGTCTGTCGTCGTGTAAAAGCAGAGCACCAACGGCCTGCTGGCACCCTTCAACCCTTAGCTATTCCTGAATGGAAATGGGATAAAATTGGTATGGATTTCATTACCGGTTTTCCCAGGACCACGAGAGGGAATAATGCTATTTTCGTCGTGGTCGATCGTCTTTCCAAAGTAGCCCATTTCTTACCTGTTCGTGAGAGTATAACCGCTAGTCAGCTGGCAGACTTATACATCTCCCGAATAGTGTCCCTTCATGGTGTTCCTTTGGAAATTAACTCGGATCGAGGAAGTCTTTTCACCTCTCGATTTTGGGAAAGTTTCCAAAATGCTATGGGAACTCGTCTCTCCTTTAGCACCGCCTTCCACCCTCAGTCGAGTGGTCAAGTGGAACGCGTCAACCAAATTCTAGAAGACATGCTTCGAGCCCCTGTTATCTCATTCGGAATGGACTGGGAGAAGTGCCTTCCATTTGCCGAATTCGCTTACAACAACAGCTATCAATCTAGCTTGGGTAAAGCCCCTTTTGAAGTTCTCTATGGACGACGGTGTCGAACACCCCTTAACTGGTCAGAGACCGGGGAAAGACAATTCTTTGGCCCGGACATGATTCAGGAAGCAGAAGAACAAGTTCGCATCGTTCGTGAAAAGTTGAAAACAGCCCAATCTCGTCAAAAGAGTCAATATGACCGAAAACATAAGACTATGACTTTCGAGGTTGACGAGAAGGCATATCTTCGGGTCACCCCTCTGAAGGGAACCCATCGTTTCGGTATCAAAGGCAAATTGGCTCCTCGTTACATTGGACCTTTTCGCATTCTTGCCAAACGAGGGGAAGTTGCCTACCAGCTGGAACTACCTCCGCATCTCTCCAGAGTCCACGATGTCTTCCACGTTTCTCAACTCAGGCGTTGCTTCTCGGATCCTATCCGTGAAGTGGACCACGAAACGCTTGATCTCCAAGATAATCTTACATATCGAGAGTACCCCGTTCGTATCCTCGATCAGGCCGAACGTATCACCCGACGTCAGAACATCAAGTTCCTCAAAGTACAATGGTCGCACCATTCTGAGGATGAAGCAACCTGGGAAAGGGAGGATCGTCTTCGACT
>NW_021299780.1:0-1544 GCF_002162155.2 Triticum dicoccoides
CGCCGCCCTCGCCGGCGCGCGGGCCGCGTCCACCGCCGCCGGGCGCCGCCACCAGTCTTCCCCGGCGCCACCCCGGCCTCACCCCGCCGCCTCGCCGGCCTCCCCTCCTCCACCGGCTCCGGCGACGAGCTCCTCCGGCGACTCGTGCTACAGTGCCCCGGCCGCCTCGTAATCCGTGCCGCTGGATCTAGATCTGGGTTGACCTCTCTCCCCCGAAACCCTAATTTTCGTGCTACCTTTGACTGCTTGTATCTCCGCAACCGTAGCTCCGTTTTGGGCATATGATATATCAAAATCTTCGTCTCGACATGTACATCATTTCATTCCATTGCATCATTTGCATTTGAGGTCATCTTGATACCCAAAATTCTGTTAGAAGGAGGCTTCGTGAGTTAAATCGCAGATCCGTTAGTTCATCATGCACTTTTGTCATTTTTGCCATGTTTAATTCGTGCATGATATGCCTGTGCCCCTTTGGGATGAATTGTTAAGCATTTTATCTTCTTTCCAGAGGTGCCACCCATGCATTTTTAGGATGTGTGTGTTGTCTTGTGCAAGCTTGCGAAGAGAGGTACCTGAGATTGCAGATTTCAGGGACTTAGTGATTTTCACTAAGTCTGGGATATTTTAGTTCATGATGCTATATGTCCAGCTTGTTTCCTAGTGATCCGTGCCTCTTTTGAGGATGATCGGTAAGGGGGTTTTGATATTTATGTTATGCTCTATCCATTCATGTCTTTGTTGGCATATTTGGAGTGCCCTAGGTTGACTCAATCGAGCTCAACTTTTGCTTCGTTGTTAATCTGGGCAGATCGTCAACTTGTTTGCGATTTTGCCGATGCTACCGTTAGTGTTCCATGCATGCTATGCCTTTGTTCTTGCCATGTGTAGCTAGCACATTGTGCCTTCTTGCTGGTTATATGCTTTCCTTGCCATGACTTGCACCGTAGTGAGTGCATCGAGCTCGTTTACATGCCTTCGTGAGTTAAATTTCAGCATGTCTCAGTTTTCACCAAGTCTGAAAACTGATTGTGTTCGAGCTATGTTCGTGAGCTCGGTAGAGTATTTTGTGAACCCTTTTGGCCCCAGGTCACTTTGGGTGTTTTGTTAAGCTTGTTGAGTAGCTCCATGCCATGCTCTTACTTGTCATGTTCAGGTTTTCTATCATGTTGTTTTGCTGCTCCGAAGAGAGCATCGTGATCTGAAATTTCAGACTAGTGTTAATTTCACTAAGTCTGGAATCTGTTTTGCATATTCATTTTTTCCATGCTTGTTTGAACCTCTTAATGGATGAATTTGCCCATGGCTCAGTGCTAGTCTTTTGTTAACCATCTTGTGTACATCACTGCCATGTATTTTGTTTTCATGTTTGGTGGCTGTAGCATGTTCATTTCGTTGCATTTAGATGCCTACTTGCTGTAAATCGCAGACCGGTGTCATATCTTAAAACGCTTGCCATTTCCAAACCGTAGCTCCGATTCCAATGATCTTTATATCGTTTTCAAGCGATTTCATCCCCTCTATCCAGTGGCACACTTGGTTTT
>NW_021299781.1:0-797 GCF_002162155.2 Triticum dicoccoides
AGTTTGGGCCGATTCTGGCCCATTTCTTGGACTATTACTCTATTTTGGGGTCTCGGGGTCATTTCCACGATTGATAAACCCCGGGGTGCGTTTACGTGTCGGTCATCAACACTCACATATTCGGTCAATTCTAGTCCGTTTCGTGCACTATTACCCAGCGTTTTGGGGGCCCAGAGCGATTTCCATGATTGATGAACCCCGTGTGCGTTTATGTGTCCGTCGTCAACACTCAGAGTTTTGGCCCATTCTGACATGTTTCTTGGAATATTACTCATCGCTTTGGGGTCCTGAAGCGATTTCCATAGTAGTTGAACCCCAAGGTGTCCTTACGTGTTGGTCATCAACACTCGTAGTTTTGGCCGATTCTGGCCCGTTTCAAGGACTATTACTCATCGTTTTGGGGTCCCAAAGCGATTTCCATGGTTGTCAAACTCCAAGGTGCGCTTACGTGTTGGTCATCAAGAATCACAGTTTGGGCCGATTCTGGCCCGTTTCTTGAACTATTACTCTATTTTGGGGTCTCAGAGTCATTTCCACGATTGACGAACCCCAGGGTGCGTTTACGTGCCGGTCATCAGCACTCACATATTTGGCCGATTCTAGTCCATTTTGTTCACTATTACTTAGCGTTTTGGGGACCGAGAGCAATTTCCATGATTGATGAACCCGGGGTTGGTCTATGTGTCCGTCGTCAACACTGACAGTTTTGCCAATTCTGATAAGTTTCGTGGACTATTACTCACCGTTTTGGGGTCCTGAAGCGATTTCCATAGTTGTTGAACTCCAACGTGCGCTTA
>NW_021299782.1:0-1096 GCF_002162155.2 Triticum dicoccoides
TTGCATGGTGTGCCAAATACTATTGTTTCAGATCGTGATACTAAATTTCTTAGCCACTTTTGGAGATGTTTATGGGCTAAGTTGGGGACTAAACTGCTTTTTAGTACTACTTGTCACCCCCAAACTGATGGACAAACTGAAGTAGTCAATAGAACGTTGTCTACTATGCTTAGGGCTGTTTTGAAGAATAATAAGAAAATGTGGGAGGAATGCTTGCCTCATATTGAATTTGCTTATAATCGTTCATTGCATTCTACTACTAAGATGTGCCCTTTTGAAGTTGTGTATGGTTTCCTACCTCGTGCACCTATTGATTTGTTGCCTCTTCCATCTTCGGAGAAGGTTAATTTTGATGCTAAACAACATGCTGAATTGATTTTAAAAATGCATGAGTTAACTAAGGAAAACATTGAGCGCATGAATGCTAAATATAAACTTGGTGGAGATAAGGGTAGAAAACATGTTGTGTTTGCACCTGCAGATCTTGTTTGGTTAAGTTTGCGTAAGGATAGATTTCCTGATTTGCGCAAATCAAAGTTAATGCCACGTGTTGATGGTCCCTTTAAGGTGTTAGAGAAAATAAATGATAATGCATATAAACTTGAGCTGCCTGCAGATTTTGGGGTTAGTCCCACTTTTAACATTGCAGATTTGAAGCCTTATTTGGGGGAGGTAGATGAACTTCCGTCGAGGACGACTTCATTTCAAGAAGGGGAGGATGATGAGGACATTAATACAATTGTTACACCCACAGCCCCTGCTGCTATACATACTGGACCAATTACTAGAGCTCGTGCACGCCAACTAAATTACCAGGTACTTTCGTTTCTTGGTAATGATTCTAATGTTCATGAGAATATGATGCTGCCTAAATTGGATACATTTGTTTTGCTTACAAATGAAGGGCCTAGCTTGGAGAAGGATGAACATTGGAGCAAGAACAAGCATGGAGATGATGGCATGCGCAAGGGGAACAAGAACGGAGTTACAAGTGATGATTTCAGGACTTTGAAGCCACCATAATGGGTGCATGAAGCCTTGGACGAAATATACAAGATGTCACTTCATAAATTTCGTCCCGAGGCTATTTTAGGTG
>NW_021299783.1:0-1723 GCF_002162155.2 Triticum dicoccoides
GACGGGCTTTGACCAGTGGACCTCCCCACCCGGTTGTGTTAGGTCAGCCCATAGGAACACTTTGGAGCAACATCCGGGCCAGATCCACAGCAAGATCCCCTCCGTGTAGACCCCACGCGTCTGTTTCCCCCCTCCAAGTGCCGGCGGCGGCGCCGTCCGTGAGGGGGGGCACACCCCGGACACGCGTGCCGGGCGTTTGCAACCGCCACAACACTTCCAGACTTGTGAGAGGCCGCCTACGCAAGATTTGGCGGCATGCTAGCCCCCGGAGGCCACCGGCCACAGCCGTAGACGCGCGAAGGGCAATCCGCGTAGAGGGAATTTTTCGGATACTTCTCCATTACCAAAAATTATGAAAAAATACCATCGTTCCCATAGCACATGTGCCCACGTCGTGCAAAAAAACTCATGATTTTATCGCGCTCCGAGTATTTAGTAATATTGACGCCGCATCGTTCTCGCAGAACGTCTACTACCGTGTCATCGCCGTCCGTGAGGGGGGGCCACGTACCGGAGACGCGTCCCGCCTCTTCGGACATGCCACCACACCACCGCGCATGTATGAGGGCCCGGTGTGATGCTTCGATGGCATTGCTACCCCCAGTGTCCCCGTCCCGCCTAACCCTGTAGCGTTTGACCACGGGATCTAGCCCTTTGACTTTGCACGAACGGGCTTTGACCAGTGGACCTCCCCACCCGGTTGTGTTAGGTCAGCCCATAGGAACACTTTGGAGCAACATCCGGGCCAGACCCACAGCAAGATCCCCTCCGTGTAGACCCCACGCGTCCGTTTCCCCCCTCCAAGTGCCGGCGGCGGCGCCGTCCGTGAGGGGGGGCACACCCCGGACACACGTGCCGGGCGTTTGCAACCGCCACAACACTTCTAGACTTGTGAGAGGCCGCCTACGCAAGATCTAGCGGCATGCTAGCCCCCGGAGGCCGCCGGCCACAGTCGTAGACGCGCGAAGGGCAATCCGCGTAGAGGGAATTTTTCGGATAGTTCTCCATCACCAAAAATTATGAAAAAATACCATCGTTCCTATAGCACATGTGCCCACGTCGTGCAAAAAAACTCATGATTTTATCGCGCTCCGAGTATTTAGTAATATTGACGCCGCATCATTCTCGCAGAACGTCTACTACCGTGTCATCGCCGTCCGTGAGGGGGGGCCACGCACCGGAGACGCGTCCCGCCTCTTCGGACATGCCACCACACCACCGCGCATGTATGAGGGCCCGGTGTGATGCTCCGATCGCATTGCTACCCCCAGTGTCCCCGTCCCGCCTAACCCTGTAGCGTTTGACCACGGGATCTAGCCCTTTGACTTTGCACGGACGGGCTTTGACCAGTGGACCTCCCCACCCGGTTGGGTTAGGTCAGCCCATAGGAACACTTTGGAGCAACATCCGGGCCAGACCCACAGCAAGATCCCCTCCGTGTAGTCCCCACGCGTCCGTTTCCCCCCTCCGTGTGCCGGCAGCGGCGCCGTCCATGAGGGGGGCACACCCCGGACACGCGTGCCGGGCGTTTGCAACTGCCACAACACTTCCAGACTTGTGAGAGGCCGCCTACGCAAGATTTGGCGGCATGCTAGCCCCCGGAGGCCGCCGGCCACAGCCGTAGACGCGCGAAGGGCAATCCGCGTAGAGGGAATTTTTCGGATACTTCTCCATCACCAAAAATTATGAAAAAATACCATCGTTCCTATAGCACATGTGCCCA
>NW_021299784.1:0-1723 GCF_002162155.2 Triticum dicoccoides
GACGGGCTTTGACCAGTGGACCTCCCCACCCGGTTGTGTTAGGTCAGCCCATAGGAACACTTTGGAGCAACATCCGGGCCAGATCCACAGCAAGATCCCCTCCGTGTAGACCCCACGCGTCTGTTTCCCCCCTCCAAGTGCCGGCGGCGGCGCCGTCCGTGAGGGGGGGCACACCCCGGACACGCGTGCCGGGCGTTTGCAACCGCCACAACACTTCCAGACTTGTGAGAGGCCGCCTACGCAAGATTTGGCGGCATGCTAGCCCCCGGAGGCCACCGGCCACAGCCGTAGACGCGCGAAGGGCAATCCGCGTAGAGGGAATTTTTCGGATACTTCTCCATTACCAAAAATTATGAAAAAATACCATCGTTCCCATAGCACATGTGCCCACGTCGTGCAAAAAAACTCATGATTTTATCGCGCTCCGAGTATTTAGTAATATTGACGCCGCATCGTTCTCGCAGAACGTCTACTACCGTGTCATCGCCGTCCGTGAGGGGGGGCCACGTACCGGAGACGCGTCCCGCCTCTTCGGACATGCCACCACACCACCGCGCATGTATGAGGGCCCGGTGTGATGCTTCGATGGCATTGCTACCCCCAGTGTCCCCGTCCCGCCTAACCCTGTAGCGTTTGACCACGGGATCTAGCCCTTTGACTTTGCACGAACGGGCTTTGACCAGTGGACCTCCCCACCCGGTTGTGTTAGGTCAGCCCATAGGAACACTTTGGAGCAACATCCGGGCCAGACCCACAGCAAGATCCCCTCCGTGTAGACCCCACGCGTCCGTTTCCCCCCTCCAAGTGCCGGCGGCGGCGCCGTCCGTGAGGGGGGGCACACCCCGGACACACGTGCCGGGCGTTTGCAACCGCCACAACACTTCCAGACTTGTGAGAGGCCGCCTACGCAAGATCTGGCGGCATGCTAGCCCCCGGAGGCCGCCGGCCACAGTCGTAGACGCGCGAAGGGCAATCCGCGTAGAGGGAATTTTTCGGATAGTTCTCCATCACCAAAAATTATGAAAAAATACCATCGTTCCTATAGCACATGTGCCCACGTCGTGCAAAAAAACTCATGATTTTATCGCGCTCCGAGTATTTAGTAATATTGACGCCGCATCATTCTCGCAGAACGTCTACTACCGTGTCATCGCCGTCCGTGAGGGGGGGCCACGCACCGGAGACGCGTCCCGCCTCTTCGGACATGCCACCACACCACCGCGCATGTATGAGGGCCCGGTGTGATGCTCCGATCGCATTGCTACCCCCAGTGTCCCCGTCCCGCCTAACCCTGTAGCGTTTGACCACGGGATCTAGCCCTTTGACTTTGCACGGACGGGCTTTGACCAGTGGACCTCCCCACCCGGTTGGGTTAGGTCAGCCCATAGGAACACTTTGGAGCAACATCCGGGCCAGACCCACAGCAAGATCCCCTCCGTGTAGTCCCCACGCGTCCGTTTCCCCCCTCCGTGTGCCGGCAGCGGCGCCGTCCATGAGGGGGGCACACCCCGGACACGCGTGCCGGGCGTTTGCAACTGCCACAACACTTCCAGACTTGTGAGAGGCCGCCTACGCAAGATTTGGCGGCATGCTAGCCCCCGGAGGCCGCCGGCCACAGCCGTAGACGCGCGAAGGGCAATCCGCGTAGAGGGAATTTTTCGGATACTTCTCCATCACCAAAAATTATGAAAAAATACCATCGTTCCTATAGCACATGTGCCCA
>NW_021299785.1:0-1821 GCF_002162155.2 Triticum dicoccoides
CTCCCGAACCCGCCGGCCGAAGCTCTCGGGATAGAGCTTATCCCGCTGCTCCCCGACGCCCTCCCCTCGCCTATATAAAGGCCAAGACCCCCCTCTTCCATCCTCGCCGTCCCGCATCTTCCCACGCCGCCCCTACCGCTCGTCGTCGCCGTTCGCATCTCGCCGGAGCTCCGAGCCCCGCCGTCCTCGCCCCGCCCCGTCCGGACGTCGCCGACGCACGCCGCCACCACCTTCGCGACGCCCTCGACGCGCCGCACCTCCCCGTCTTCTTCCCCGACGCCGAGGACCGCCGTAGTCGCCGTCCCCTCCGCCACCGACGCCGCGCCGCCGTCTTCGTCGTCGCCGGCCACCACCTCCAGCCCACTGTAAGCCGCCGCCCCACCCTCGCCCGTTAGATTGGACCCCAACGGTCCAGATTAGATTAGGTTCGGTTTTTTTTATTTTGCGAAGAGGTACGCGGTTAACCGTGGTTCCCTTAGACCGGCCGGTTTTATTTAAACCGAGCGTCGGTTTTTCTTTAGTTAGCCGCCGCCACTATTTTTCTTAGTTAGCGGCCGTTCGCCGTATAGCCTCCGCAGCGGACGCTGCTCGGCCAGCCACGAGCCACCACGTGGCCAGGGACTTGTTTGCGATAGTTTTCTTCTCTGTTTAGTCCCTATAATTAGCAGATTAGTCCCTAAACTTCGCGTAGCCACAACTTTTTAACCGTAGATCCAAACTCGATGAAACCAGCGGCAAATTCTTCGTATTGTTTAGATCTATCCAGTGGTATCCTTTTTGCAAACTTTTGACAGATTCAAATTTGAATTTATTCAGATTTGAATTCGAACTTCAAATGGCCATATCTCCCAAACCGTAGCTCCGATTAAGTTGATTCTTTTTGCACTTTGTCACCGTAGCCAAACCCTATCACCTGGACCTTTGTCACAATAATTTTCACACACTAGAATCTGCCCATTAATATTTTTACTAGTATGCATAGTACGCACTATAGTTCACATCACTCTTTGAACCATAGGCCTATGTCGTTTTGCATCTAGAATATTTTTTCATGCTAGTTAAGTGTGATGGTTGTTCATTTGGTTTTTCCGAGACTTTTGCTTTGCATGTTCTTCTTGGTTCTCTTGAATGTTTGTTTATGTTTGTTTATCTCCTTTGCGATAGATTGCCCGGAGTGCGAAGCAGAATATTTTCAGTCTTTAGAGTTCAACCAGCAGTACCAAGGCAAGTTGCATCTTGATCATGTTTCCTTACCTATGTTTTTATTATGCACTTAGTTCTTTGCGGTAGGACTGCATGGTAGGAATTGATGCCGCATGACTATGCTTTTCACCCAGTAGTTCATTGAGGTAGGTCTAAACCATATGACATTGTCGCCATCGTTTTACATTATGTTGCTTCGCTAAGTAGACGTGGATTGGGGAGTGAATATTGTAAAGTATGAGTAACAATGTAGTAAGTAGGACCTAAGATAATTAATGAACTACCTGGGCGGAAACTTGATGGAATGGTGGCGAAGTACAGTGGGGCACGCATGGGAAATCCATGGTGGTGCACCACTAGTGGACCGTCCGCTCAGGCTCAAAGAGATCAATCGTATTCTCATGTCTAGAAGCTTACGTGTGCAGCCACAAGCCAATATGGGCTCTGGCTTAGTTGAGTAGTTAGTGTGACCCCTTCCGGGATGGGCTAGCAGATGTAGAAGGATGTAGGTGTACCGGCCTATCCGTGGGTTAAGGGGGAGCATTTTCGAAAGACTATGTCTCGATCTTCCGATCATGGAGGTGGTCGAGTCTTGTGGGGAAAAGTGCGCAACCTCTG
>NW_021299786.1:0-1270 GCF_002162155.2 Triticum dicoccoides
CCCCCTCTCCCCTGCCCCTATATATAGTGGAGGGGAGGGAGGGCATCCATACTTGAGCCCTTGGCGCCTCCCTCCCTCCCGTGACACCTCCTCCTCTCCCGTAGGTGCTTGGCGAAGCCCTGCAGGATTGCCACGCTCCTCCATCATCACCACGCCGTTGTGCTGCTGCTGGATGGAGTCTTCCTCAACCTCTCCCTCTCTCCTTGCTGGATCAAGGCGTGGGAGACATCGTCGAGCTGTACGTGTGTTGAACGCGGAGGTGCCGTCCGTTCGGCACTAGGATCATCGGTGATCTGAATCACGACGAGTACGACTCCATCAACCCCGTTCACTTGAACGCTTCCGCTTAGCGATCTACAAGGGTATGTAGATGCACTCTCCTTTCTACTCGTTGCTGGTCTCTCCATAGATAGATCTTGGTGTTACGTAGGAAAATTTTGAATTTCTGCTACGTTCCCCAACAGTGGTATCAGAGCTAGGTCTATTGCGTAGATTCTTTGCACGAGTAGAACACAAAGTAGTTGTGGGCGTCGATATTGTTCAATATGCTTGCCGTTACTAGTCTTATCTTGATTCGGCGGCATCGTGGGATGAAGCGGCCCGGACCAACCTTACACGTACGCTTACGTGAGACCGGTTCCACCGACAAACATGCACTAGTTGCATAAGGTGGCTGGCGGGTGTCTGTCTCTCCCACTTTAGTCGGATCGGATTCGATGAAAAGGGTCCTTATGAAGGGTAAATAGCAATTGGCATATCACGTTGTGGTTCATGCGTAGGTAAGAAACGTTCTTGCTAGAAACCCATAGCAGCTATGTAAAACATGCAAACAACAATTAGAGGACGTCTAACTTGTTTTTGCAGGGTATGCTATGTGATGTGATATGGCCAAAAAGGATGTGATGAATGATATATGTGATGTATGAGATTGATCATGTTCTTGTAATAGGAATCACGACTTGCATGTCGATGAGTATGACAACCGGCAGGAGCCATAGGAGTTGTCTTTATTTATTTGTGACCTGCGTGTCAACTTAAACGTCATGTAATTACTTTACTTTATTGCTAACCGTTAGCCATAGTAGTAGAAGTAATAGTTGGCGAGGCAACTTCATGAAGACACGATGATGGAGATCATGATGATGGAGATCATGGTGTCATGCCGGTGACGATGATGATCATGGAGCCCCGAAGATGGAGATCAAAAGGAGCAAAGTGATGATGGCCATATCATGTCACTATTTGATTGCATGTGATGTTTATCATGTTT
>NW_021299787.1:0-1228 GCF_002162155.2 Triticum dicoccoides
ACTCATATTGCCATGTTTCATGCATGCATCATATTGTTGCACATTGTTTGGTGATGGTTGTGTATCGGTGTCCTTTACGACAGGTTCTGCCTCCGAGGAGTACCGTGATTACCCTAACGAAGAACCGTATCAGTGCATCGAACCATCAGGCAAGCAACCAACCATTTGATCATATTGATACAATCCCATGTTCTCGCTCCTGCTCTCTTTTACTGCATTAAGACAACGCGTTTCAAACTGCTGTGTGCTACGGTAGTTGAACCCATTTCCTCTGCATGACCTGTCATTGCCACAGTAACTAGATGAAACCCACTAGCATGTGTAGGAGTTGATTGAGCCATATGTATGTGTTGTTCCTACCTTGCTATGCCTGCTATGCTTAGAGTCGTGTCAGGTCTGGTTCATCTGGGTGATGGGCTAGAGTGAAATGTTATGTCGGTAATGAGAGTGGTGTGGTGAACACGATTTGGTAAAGGTATCGATGAGAGGCCATGTAGGAGTACATGGCGGGTTGTTTCATTGAAGCCGACCTTAAGCACTGAGATCTGTATGTGTGATTTAAGAATCAGCTACTACCATGCATTGGGCCCGAAACCAATGGACCCTCTCGGCTTCTTACTCACCCTAGTTCTCCGTCCAGGAGTTGCAAGTAGTTTCTGGTGTTTGTAGCCTACTGGAGGCCGTGGACAGCGCTGACCGTAGGGGTGGGCTGTGATGCGGTAGGTACGTGGCACGGTGTACCGAATACCCGTTAGGTATCTCAGGAACCCTGTTCACATCGTTCGGGGCCGTATGGGAAACCTCGGCCGGACTCCCTGCGGATGGAACCTGGATAGGCGATAAACCTGGACTGGAGGCTTAGGTGATTAGGTAGGTCGTGGCCGACACCCACGTTGGGCTTCCGCTTGAAGGTTGCCGAGTACATGTCGTGTAAACGGCGGTAAGTGGTGAGAGCGTGTATGAAGAAGTACACCCCTGCAGGGTTAACATGATCTATTCGAATAGCCGCGTCCGCGGTAAAGGACTACTTGGTTGCCTATACAGTTCATAGACAAGTAAATGGAAACTACTAAAAGCCTCAAGATAAGTGTGAGTGCCGAGGATGGCTCTTCCGTAGGAAGACGGAGGCGGATCCTCGGTAGTGTATTGAATTGGTGAGTAGTGGACTCGTGTGCGCAAAACCATTTCAAGTTGAAGTATCGTAGGATAGTCTAGCCAAGAGTCAAAG